>NC_056726.1:1004906566-1005206566 GCF_019279795.1 Protopterus annectens
TGCAGAGGGATAATTGTTTTGTGTGTGTGTGTGTGTGTGTGTGTGTGTGTGTGTGTGTGTGTGTGTGTGTGTGTGTGTGTGTGCTGACAACCTGTTTGATGTCTTTTTTATTATGTGAGAGGAATGATTCTAGTTTGATGGTATAGTTACATCTCTCACATACACATACTGTATTTGTTTGCTTTAGAAGCAAGTGGTTGTTAGTAAATTTGAGACAATTCCTACACTGCCTCAGGATGCCCATGCATTGAGGTACTTCCTGGTTGTTGGGCAACTATGGCCATTTGATAAATTATTTATTTATTTATTTAACATTTGTGTACTGGGAAAGTCTGACTTGGAATGAAGTCAATTTTCAGCAGAGGCCCAGGAAGAAATGCTCCAGATGCATGTCATTGTAAAGTGGAAGGAAACCAGAGTACCCAGAGAAAACCCAAATGAATGCAGGGAGGACGTGCAGACTCCACACAGAAGGCACTCCCACTGAGAACTGAACCAGAGAACCTCTTGCTGTGAGGCAACAATGCTACCTTTACACCACTGAACCATCTGAAAGTTACTGTTCGGTCTTAAGCATGTTTGGTAGTTTAAACTTTTCCTGTTTAACGTTCATTTATATGGCATTTGCTGTTATTCTTTTTTGATGCGTGAACATAGACCCACTCAAAATAAGCTTAATTTCTTGTTCTTAGCTTTGGGTGGCTTGGATTCAAGCAGAAACACTCTGGACTTCTGGCAAAGGATGCCAAACACAGAACAACTCCGGTTAGAGCACTCAGGTTAATTGAGCCAAAACCCACAGAAATGCTAGGCTTATATACAGGCAAAATTAAACAGTCTTAAACTAGTCTGCCAATAGGAAATCATACAATGATCATCCAAAACGAAGCACATAGGAACCAGCAAAACGAAGCCACTGACACAGCGTAGATAAGAGCAAAAAAGCTTGATTTATTTTAATGTTTGCAAAACACCACGTTTTCATCCTAGTATGTCCAGGACTTCATCAGAAATTAAAATACATTGTGTTCCCTCCTTATATACCTCTTTCCTAATTGCCTCGTGGTCGAGTAATTGTTGCTGTTCTTCATTCGCAAGGTACGAAGCCTGTTTGGAGACTATGGTTAAATAGTGATCCCAGAGGGCTTGAAAGGTTATGATTCATGCTATTAAGAAGGAAGCCTGGGATATTATCAGAGCCCATTGATGCAGGATTCATGGCCTTAGAGAGAACATTGAGGACCTGTTGCCTAGTGATAATAGAGGAAGTTATATTTGATGGTATTTCCTGAGGAGATGCTGGGAGTTAGAGAAGGTTAAAGTTAGAGCTGGATTTGTCTGACATTAAGTTTGCTATATCTTTTGGCTCAGTACAGATGGCTCCATTTACAATGAGCTCTACACACAATTATGTACTGTCTTTGAGGTTGCAGAAATAGCTAAAGAATACCTTGTAGTTGTCCTCTGTCTGAGAGGCCAAATTTACCTCAAATTTGGTTTTGGTAGACTTTATTTGTCCTCTGAGTTGTTGATTAGTTTGATAAGAGTGCTTTTACGTGGCCGGGTGCAAAACCTCCTAATTTTTGCTGCAATTTTCTTTGTTCTGTTTTAAAGCCTATTGATTTTGTGATTCCACTAGGATGTTTTTTTTTGAGTTAGTTCAGTACTTTACCTGATAGGTACAGCTGCCGCTCTACAACTATTAGTATGCTTGTATAGGGTTTACATGAACAGTTCTGCATAGGCAGCAGTGTTCTCAGAGTTTAGTGGTACTTTAAATTTTGCTAGGTTATCACTTAATAATAGAAAGTTAATAGGGGTAGTTCTTGAATGTTCCAGGGTTATCTGGTGTTCCTGATTTAATTTTGACTTTAAAGGAGACCATTTTGTGGTCTGACCTCACCAGAGAGGACATTACACTAGGAGGTGTGCAGTACTCTCCCCATATTAGTGAGGAACAGATCCAGTATGTTTGCACTGCGGTTGTCATACTGACAATGTTTTAGAGGGAGTTTGTGTTTACAAAATCTCTGTACCTGTATATTTGGAGTTGTATGTGATTCCCATTTAACAGTGGAGTAATTAAAGTCACCCATGAATACAGTACTGGGTTGGATGGTGAGTGTTTCCGGTAAGCTTAAATATGTGTAAAGGGTTTCCTGGGTCACAGAGGGGAACACATATCTTGCAAGGAGGTAGTGTAAGATTTTGCCTGTGGTGATTTCAATGTGGAGGAGCTCAAGTGCATCATCTTGTTTGACCAGCCTTGAGGTATATTTATTTTTGATGTAAATTGAGACACATCCACCTTTGGTCCTAGACTGTGTAGTAACTGGTCTAAATGTGTGCCTTGTATTGACAGGGTGCTCTCCATAGCTTTAAACCATGTTTCAGTGACTGCACAGATGTCAGCATTCTTTAAGGTGAGGAGAGCTTGTTGGGAGTGGGGTTTCTTGTTTAGGCTCCTAACATTGAGCAGGAACTCTTTTATATTTTCTTTGTTTTGATTTGCTATGCTAGAAGTATTTTCAATTTGGCACTATAGGGGAGATCAATGTTTTAGCCAATATTGAAAAGGCTAGGGGGAGATGTGTTGACTATCCTTGGGAAAACAGTGTGGTCTATTGATCTTCTCCTTCCATGCTGACAAATTGCAATTTGTAACTATACTTCAGGCCATTTGCTGGATGGACTAAATTCTGCAGTAAATATAGTAAGTCCTGCTTTAATGAACGTTAAAAGTCCTTAGTTACAACAGTAATGGGAGTAGAACAGCTTGTTTTTCAGAAGTGGAAATTGTAGTGGGTGAAGTGACTGCTTTTCATTGACTATGCACTATCTGTTTTACTAAAC
This sequence comes from Protopterus annectens, assembly GCF_019279795.1. Lineage (NCBI taxonomy): Eukaryota > Metazoa > Chordata > Ceratodontiformes > Protopteridae > Protopterus > Protopterus annectens. The sequence goes on from NC_056726.1 coordinate 1,004,909,420, forward strand.
ACATAACTAGGCCCTTTCAACCAAAAAAACCCAGGGTAGTCTGAATAACAGGGCTAACCTACATTGGAAGAAATGGACACCTTTTATGGATAAGTCATATTTTATTTATTTAAAATTTGTTTACTGGAAAATTCCAACTAGGACAGAGCCTGGGGAGAAATGCATTATCTTGACAGAAAGTACCTTATCCTTTAAAATAATGGCCTAGTCCTTTCAGTTAAGGAAATGCAAGCTGCTTTTTAAAAGTATGTGATTGCGTGATTGCAGTACAGAAAACGTTTTGAAAGCGTGTGTGTGTGTGTGTGTGTGTGTGTGTGTGTGTGTGTGTGTGTGTGCGTGTGTCTCTCTCTGAGTCTGTGCCCAGCTGCCGGTAGACTTCCTTAATCCTTCAACTTTAAGTTAAAGAGCAAACAAAAAAAAAGGCAAAGTTGATGACAAAAGGTCTTTCTTTGTCAGCATGGAAGGAGATGGTCACCAGACCACACTGTTTTGCCAGAGATAGTCAGCACTTCTCCCCCAGGCTTCTACTGCCACTTGCTACCAGTTCCAGCCAACTATTTGTGGTATCTATTCTCAACAGTTAGGAAAATGAGGTACTGAACTAAAAAGATGAATATGTCTTGCCATTCTGTCTGGGAGCAGTCTGATTTCTGCCAATCCAAGCCAAGTAGTGTAGAGTATAGACATTTTGCATCATTTTGAGACGAGGTAAATTCAGCTTCTGAAATATATTTTGTGTCATTTTGTCACTCTCAATTTTTTAAATTTGTGTTTTTGAGTGGTGCTATCCCACAAATCTAACTGGTAATGGGAGGGGTTATGATAGTAGGTATGCAAATTATCTGCTAATTAGTTGTCCATAATTTTGGCCAGATGTACATACTTTTCAAGAGACATTGTTCAAACTTTTGATGTCTGACGGTTGAGATATATATATACATATATATATGTGTGTGTGTGTGTGTGTGTGTGTGTGTACGAGCAACAGTAAAATTAACTGACAGCAAACTATCTAAAAGTGAAAATATCTAAACAGAAAAATATCTAAACACAAAAGACTGACAAAATTGAAGTTATACTAATAAAAGGTTTTTACCTTTCCTCACTGTTATGCGAACTTGGAGTTGGTAAATATAATTTGCAGGGGGTATGGGTGGTGCAGGGGGGCTTGCTACCCAGCAAAAACATTGAAAAATGTAACATCTAACCACATAAAATCCACTGAAAAATATGACAAAGTTGAACCACATTTTCTTAATGTTTATTTCAGGGGGATAAGCCCTCCTGTACCCCACACACACTCCCTGATAATTATATATACCAACTCCAAGGTCACACAACAGTGAGGAAAGGGCATATACCCTTTCTTAGTATAACTCCAATTTTGTCAGTTTTTCACTTTAGATATTTTTTTACTTTTAGTTATTTTGCTGTTGATTATTTTACCCAGAGCCTTCTGCACCAAAGGTGAGCGTGATACCTGTTCACTAACATTTTACACACACACACACACACACACACACACACACACACACACACACACACACACACACACACATATGTGTGTGTGTCTGTGTGTATGTGTGACTGATGTTTAGTGCAGAGAATTTTAGATACATATTTGCAGGATAGTGTTCTCATGTCAGGTACTAGCTACTGATATTTTTTAAAAAACTAGGCAAACTATTTGTTAAAAAAAGAAAATACTCCAGACAACTGGTCTGTCCATCTGTATGAAAAAAACAGCATAAAAACAAAAGTTTTTATATTATCAGTGGAGCGCCAAAGAGCCAGCATCACTGTAGTACTACAACCAGAACCAACTGGCTCCCCAGTTATATGAAAGTCCAGTTTCAAATGGGTGTATTAATTTATAGGCTTTTTACTTTGAATAAACACATTTGTCTGCAAACAACTGGAAGACCAAACTCATTCACTGGTGACTTAGATCAAGAGCATTGTCATTCAAGCAGCTTGACACTTCTCAGTTCTCATAATTCCTCATCATGAAGTTCAAGTTTTTTTCTTTCTTGGATCAAAAATAAGGAATTCTAGCCCTGACACAAAATCACTACCTAACTTGCCATCATGTGTGAAGGAACTCAGAATTATGTTAACTACAGGTACCAAAGCCATATGCAGTTGTAACATTCAGAAAACTAGTAAATACTGTCCACCATACTTCTATATAATCCAAAGCACATTATTTTAAAGCACCTGGGGTTCTGATCCTATTCTGTCCAAGGTATGTTTCCTCTTTTAGTTAGTGATATCAAATGCTATAAAGAAAGAAAATGTGACATTCTGGTATACAATGTGGAAATAAGTGGCACCTTTCTAAAAACAAATGCTGTACATTAAGAAAATGTAATTTCTTGGTTACATCTGTTTAAAAAATATGTGCAATGTTACTTCTTTCTTATATAACAAATAGCATTACTTGTACACAAACTCATTTCTCTACTTCGCTAAATAATGTGCCATCACATGAGCCACATTCTTGATACCCACTATTATTAATTTTTGGGTACCACATAAACCCACTAAGTCCAATTCTCAATATTCAGGGATGACTCAACCAAGTTAAATAACCTGGTCAGAGTCATTAAACAAGCAAATGGAAACAGAGGGTATCAAACCTGGGACTCCAAGATTCAGACAGCACAGAGTCAGGGACTAACTTCCCATTTACATATAAAGACAAATGGTAGCCTATTGATAAACCAGTTTTTGTTTATATTTCAGACCACCAATCCCAAAAAAATGTCTTAAAAGAAAAAAACACTATAAAAATACAAATATAGAACTCTGAGGATACAGAATTTTAAATGATTAGCTTTTCGCGGATTGTCCTCAGAAAGCGTGCCAACCAGAATGTTGGCAGTTATTTAGGCTAAAATTATGACAACCCTCATGTTTGGGTGTGGTGTATGATGAACTATAGGGCTGCCACTAAATTGTCTTTCTATTGTGGTATTCAAGAGGTGCCCATGTTGATCAGATATTTTTTTTAAATTTTAAATATATTTTGATTTTTACCATGACCATAATACTTACTGTCACAGCATTTATTAAGAAGTTTGGACAGTTTGCTAAACCTTTTAATATTTATTTCTTAGAAATGAATTATGTATTCTTTCTTAGTCAGTAAAACTCTGTGTAGTAATTGGTCTCCAGCTATTCTCTGTCTCATATCGTCTACTAAGAGGGGATCTCTGCTTGACTTACAAAACCATGTCTGACCCAGCTCTGTTATAAATGCTATATCTAAAGAAATCCCAATCCCTCCACACCACATGCTCCTGAGACCTCAACCTCATTACCACAATCAACAGAACATGCTGGAGGGACAGGTTCATAACCCAGACACTGCCCATGTCCTGGAACAGACTTCCCATACATGTCAAACAGAGGACCTCACTGGCCGTCATTAAGAGAAATCTTGATGAGTGGATGGGAAATAGAAAATTCACCCCCAGGGATCACTCCAGTGACTTTACTTGACGGGTGGCAAGAAGCCAGGGTAATCATGTGGGCTACGCTTGTAAAGGCTCCAGGGTCATTAGCCTAGTACACATCTATGAACCTATGAACTGGAAGTGGGATCTTTAGAAAAGGGAAGGAGCAAATTACTTAGAAATAAAATAAATGTAAAATGTGGGAAAATACATGTAGAATAATGTTCAGGAGGGGAAGGAGCGAGTGGCTTTTACTGGAAAAGCTCACCTAGAGCTCTGTCGCAGCTTGCTGTGAGGGAAAGGCTAGTTTGCTTTTGATTTCTTGTACTTTGTATTACTTTATTGCCTTTTTCTATTTTGTATACTGTGATTTTTTTTCTTTACACTGTGTTTTACCTGTATTCTGATTTTAACTGCATATTAAAACTTGAAAAGAGACCACAGCTGTGTCTCTTGTGAGTCAGACAGAATCTTTTCCCACCCCATCACCCTGTTACTGTTGTGTTTTTAAACACCACTGTCTTTCTAGTTGCCTGCTCCTTATGTTAATTTGACCACATATCTCCTTCCCTCTCTCCTTTCACTGGCTGGTGTGAGTAAGCACAAAATTATCATTTTGTGAAATCACTCCCCTTCAACTGTTTACATTTATTTGCCATCCCACTGTATTCCATAGTACCAGAACCCCTTTCAGTCTTTCTTCCTCTTTTAAAAATAGTGGCTCTTCACTTAGACAGCTAAAACTTATGTTACCACTTTCATATCTAACTGCTTAGTGCACACTGCAGTGTTTAGGATATTAAACTATTTTTCATCTTACCTTTAAACATCTATTGCAAGACCACCAGCTATTGCAGAGCTGACATTCTATCACTAGTTATTTTGGGATTAGTTGTTCTATTTTCTCCTGGTAAGAGGAGTTCAGAGACATTATTTCCTGGAGATTGCTGATCACCAGAAATAACTGCTTTACAGGTGACAGCTTGGAATATGTGCTTATATTCTGGTTCTGGTGAAAGAAAGAGCAGAGTGCATTGGTTCCTAACTTTGTAGTTGGAAGTAAGTGTCTGTGCCTAGCATTCCTGATTAATCTGGTTGCTATCCAAGGCATCTACCAGGAAAAGGCTACAAGCCTACAGACCTTCGCATCATCTGGGATAAGACTGTGGATCACTAAACAGGCTGTGGCCTGCTTTTCTTCTTGGGATTGGTGCTAACATTTTGCTTCTGATGAGAGAAGAAGCAAAGGAGCAATGTACCCAAACAGAGTGAAGCTGTGGTGAGACCAGCATTAGTAGTAGCCAGGCAGTAGCCATTCATGTGACTCCCCTCTTTTCATCATTCTTGACAAGCTAATTCTTTATTTTTCAGTAAGTACTGCTTGAGTTGTTTCTAACTTCAGAATATCTGCCTAAATAGTTCACCCTTAACTTTTCAGGATCTACACATTAGTTTCCCTTCAAGTGTATGGCAGTGCTCTGTACAGACCCAGACACCTTGAGTAGCAGTTTTCCTGTAAAAGCACAATTGAAATATCTCCAATACCAAGTTGAACACTGGGCAATTAGTTTGCAGTGACAAGCACTGTCCCCGTAGTTGCAAACTGGATACTCCTGACAGTCACTGATATTCTCACTCCAACTCTCTCAGCAATAAAAAAGAGTCTGTTGCCATGGATATGAACTTTCCTACTGTCTCCATTACTGGCTTGGTGGGTATGGGCATCCTGAGGCAATGTAGAAATTGCCTCATGTTTACTGACAACCAGTTAATTCTCAAAAAAACTGATATGGTATGCGAGAGATGTATTTACACAATGTCACTGGAGGCAAAGCTCTCACTTCAAAGTACTCCTAATGTCAATAAGGTTGTCAGCAGTACACATGCTGCATCCATCACACACAGTACATAGCAAACACATATATTCACATATGTGGAGGCACTTAAATGTAACCTTCCTAAATCACAAAGATCTCCTGGATAAAACACACACAAAAAAATACCCTCAGCAGCCCCAGATGTGCTCTTTCAAAACAACACCCACATCAACACATACAGCCACATCTCATGGAGCCTCTACCACTAATCCCATAAGGCAAGCCACCATACAGTCCAACATTCTAATCATTGGAGACTCCATTGTGAGACACACTGATGTCCCTCTCACCAGGCTGAGTAAGGAGAAAGTCAGTCAGTTGCTTATCAGGGGCTAGGATCCGCCACATTACACACACACTCAGGACATCGGACCACAATTACCTATATGACTCAGTCATAGTCCATGTGGGAGTAAAGGACCTGAGATGTACCTCCCCAGACTATATGAACAGAGACATCATGGACCTCTCAGAATATGTGTCTCAGACTGGTATGAGCCTAGCATTGAGCAGCATTTTACCTACTCCAAGTATGATGCCACAATACGAACAAAAGATGATTGACTTTAATAATTGGATTAGTTTCTGGTGTCATTCTAAGGGGGTGCATTATTTATCAGCATGGAAGTTGATGGTCAACAGATCACGCTGCTTTGTTAGAGATGGTCTGCACCTCTCCCCTCTAGACATTTGAATATTAGCTAAAACATTGTCTTTCCCACATAGTGCCTTTTTTAGACAATGCCAAACTCACTCCGCTCCCCTCCCTACCCCCAATTCCCACCCACCCCCAGGGGTCCTCAACTTAAAGCGACTTTGACACACCCCTATACCAGCCATCCAATCCTATCACTCCGCCCTATATCCAATACCCTCTCTCCACTCCCACTCCACTCCCACTCATCTCTTTACTTCTCCTTTCCTACTTCCTTTCACTTCTCCAGCCCACCTCAATCTCACCTTATCTAACTCCTCTTTCTGTGTTATTATTTCCTTTTATCTTAACCTCCCCTTATCTAACTCCCTTTTCTGTGTTATTCCTATCCCCTCTTTATTTCTCCTGGTTCTAATTCTAACCTTTCAGAAATACAACCCTCTATACTATCTCAACTCATACTTTCTCATATTCTGTCTATTATACTCCTATTCCTCTTACAATGACTTCCTACCATACTACCCAGCTCTTACTCTCACTTCTACTTCTTTCCACCCTATGCTCAATGTACCTCCTGTCCTACTTTGAAAAACCACTTTATGTACAACACTGCCACCCTAGCAAACACACAACAAGATTTCTCCTTCCACTTAGACCATTCCCAAATATTTCTTCTACCCCTAATTATCATTTACCTAAATTCCATAGACTCTCACACCTCAACTATGCAATGCATTCTGAGAACAAAACTAAAATTCAAACCCTTCTAATGATTAACCTCTTTAACAAACCTACTAATCCTTCCCTCCTAGATGGAGATATCCACCCTAACCCTGGTCCTACTTCCCCTTCTCCCCTAGTGTCTACACCTAAACCTAATAACACCTTCTTAATAGGCCATCTTAATATCCAAAGTATAAACAATAAAATACCACACCTGCATGCCCTCCTACATACTCAATCATTTGATATTCTCTGCCTCTCAGAAACCTGGTTAAAACCTACTACCAAAGATACTGAAATTATTCCCCAGGGCTATAGTATAGTAAGACTCGACCGTTCCAACCGTAAAGGTGGTGGTGTTGCCATCCTTTATAAAAATCATCTAAATATCACTACCCTTCCAAACTCTCCAACTCAAGACAACAAAATAGAAGCAATCATAGCTAAAGTTCAATTAAATTCCAAAAAATCCCTTTATATCATCTGCATGTACCTGCCTCCTGGTAACAACATACCTATCCTTGAGAATTATCTCAGTTGGGTATCAGCTACCTATCCACAAGAAACTATTATACTAGGCGACCTTAACATAGACTGGAATAGCATAAATGCTGAAAACCCTTCATCTCATATCAACCTACATAGCTTTACCCAAACTATAACCTGTACAACCAGGCATAATAAACATAGTAATAGAGAAAGCATCCTAGACTGGATACTTATAAACAGAGTTGAACACAACTATAAAACAGGAACCCTGCCTGATGATGTTAGTGATCACTCTTTAACCTTCATAACTAGGGAAAAGACTGATTGTACTATACCCCATATTACAAGGAAAGTACGCTCCATCAAAAATTTTAATCCTGACCTATTTCAGACAGAACTTGGTTCATGTAACTGGAATGCCTTAAAAATACTTCCTCTTGAAAATGCAGTTATCCACTTTAATACAACTTTTTTATCTATTCTTGATAAATATGCTCCTGAACGTAGCATTAGAATTAAATCCAATTCAGCCCCCTGGCTCTCCCTTGAAACAAAAAAACTTATTCTTACTAGAAATAAAGTCTGGGCCTCATGGAGATCCCACAGAAACAACCCTGACCTTCTACACTTCCGTCAGCTTAGAAATTTAACTAAAAAGGCAGTAATAGCTGACAAAAAGAAATTCTACCTTGAACTACAGCAAAAACACCTAAATAATTCTAAACTCTTTTGGTCCTCAGTCAATAAGCTCCTCTCCCCAGGAACCTCTAAAACACCTTCCCCAATCAATGCTGACCCTGTTTCCCCCCAACAAACTGCAGATGCTTTTAACTCTTTCTTCACTGATACTATACAAGCTCTAGCTAAACAGCTAAATGCTAACAACTTCTGCCTACCAAGCAACATAACTAACACCTCCTCTAAATTCTCACTACAACCTATCTCTACAACGCTTCATTTATAGACTCCTTCTTAAACTAAAACCTTGCACCCCTCTGCTGACAAGCTCCCTTCACTATTTCTACAAAAGGCTGCCAAAGTTATCGCATATCCTATATCTATTCTCATAAATAGGACCATCAAAGAAGAAATCATCCCTGATATCTGGAAAGCATCTCATATCATCCCACTTCATAAAGGTGGAAATTCCAATGACTATTCAAATTATAGACCAATTGCTCTCCTCTCACCCTTGGCAAAAATTCTAGAAAAATGTATTCATCATCAACTTGTACAATATCTGTCTCTCCACAATATTATAGCAGACTGTCAACATGGTTTTAGGCCATATCACAGTACTACTACTGCCTTGCTCTCCTTTGTAGATACCATTAATCAGAACCGTAATAACAACTTACTCTCTTCTGCCCTCTTCATTGACCTCTCTAAAGCATTTGATATGGTGAACCACACTTTATTACTTAAGACTCTTGAATCACTCTCTTTCGATACCTCAGCCATTACATGGTTCAATTCCTATCTCACAAATAGAAAACAGGCAGTTCTATGGGATAACCATATTTCCTCTTACTTGCCTGTTTCCATCGGAGTTCCTCAAGGCTCTATCCTTGGCCCACTTCTTTTTTCCCTCTTCATTAATGATCTGCAAACAACAATCCCTCAAGCTACATGTATTCAATATGCTGATGATTCTACACTCATCTGCTCAGCATCTTCTACTTCAGAACTAATCTCACGTACCCAAAATGTCTTTAATACTGTAGAAACATGGTTCTCCAGTCGTCTCCTCTTACTAAATGCCAAAAAAACTAAACTTCTTCTCTTTACCCCCACTTCCAGGTCCTCACCCTTAAACTTTAATATCTCCTCTAACAGTGCTACTGTCATCTCACCTGACACTACAACTAAACTGTTAGGTATTACCATTGATAATAATCTCTCTTTTGACCAACACATTAACAATTCCATAAAACTAGTCAACAGAAAAATAGGATCTTTGTATCGAATTAGACCATTTCTTACACCAGCTACTAGAACTAAGATTGCTCGTTCCCATCTTATGTCTACTCTTCTTTATGCCTCACCCATCTTTACAAACCTCAAGAAAAACAACCTTAACAAATTAGCCAGCTGCTACAATAGTATTGCTCGCTTCGCTACTGGTAACCCCTATAGAACCCATCATTGTCTTAACTTGAAACAACTAGGCTGGTTTGAAATTCAAAACTATCTTACTATCCATCAACTCATTCTGGCCCATAAAATACTGTACCAACCAAATAACACTCCTGTACTCTCCCAACTCATAATCCCTTATAGCAATCTTAACTCTCTCCGCTCTTCAAGTAAACTATTGACTACTTCTATAAAATCTAATAATACTGCTGGTAACTCCCTCTTCACCAATTCTGTTGGTACTAAATGGAATTTGTTACCTACTAGCATAACAATGATTTCTTCACTGCCTCTTTTCAAACAAAACATTAAACGACACCTCCAAAACCACTGGCTTTGTTCCTGTAGTAAACCTGATTAACCTTGTAGTAAACCTGATTACCCTTGCACTACTACTTCTTATCTCAAACCATCTCTCTTACTCTTCTATTACTCTTTTCTCCTCTTATCTTTTCTCTTCTCCCTTTTCATCCCCACCCTGCTTCTTTCCCTGCTAACTTTCTTAACCTACTTTCTCCACCCCTTGCCCTTTTCTTCCTACCCCACTCCTATTGTTCCACTTTCTTTACTTATTATCTTTGCATCCTGATCTCTAAGTATGTTTAATTTCCTATATGATGTTGTATGGAATTTCTCTGTGTGTGGTACTAAGTATTTAATTTTAGACTAACTTATTTGAAGATTTTTGGAATTTTTGCTGTTTTTACTAACCTTTTCCTAAATGGCTTATCATCTATGTTTGATTTTTATGTATGTATACATTTTTTACTTCTGTGGAGCTTTTCTCCTCGGGCCTCTACTGAAAATGGAAATATGTCCAGCTAGACTAGCCCGGTCAACAAATGTAAAATAAAATAAATAAAATAAAATAAAGTACTTCCGACATAGTAAATTGAAACCAAGAACAAAAAACTCCACTCCCTAGAAGCTCTCTTTACCCTAGAGAATGCCGAAGTCTGTGTGGTCACTGAGACATGGTTTAAATCCACTGAGAGCACACAGTCCAAGGTTATAATGCCTTCCAAATATTTACACCAGCTACTTCACAGGTAGGGACTAAAGATGGAAGTGTCTCTATTTACATCAAATAAAAATATACTTCAAGGCTGGTCAAACAGGACAATGCACTTTTAAATCACCATAGGCAAAATCCAGTACCACTTCCTTGCAAGCTATATGTCCCCCTCTATGACCCAGGAGACCCATACCATGTATTTAAACTTATTAGAAACACTAGCTATCCAACCCAATACCATATTCATGTGTGACTTTAATTACCCCACTATTAACTGGGAATCCTATGCAACACCAAATGTACATGTACCGGGATTCCTGGATTTTATAAACACAAACTCCCTGGACCAGATAGTCAATACGCCAACCAAGAGTGCAAACATACTGGATCTTGTCCTCCCTAATATGACAGAGTGCTGCACACCCCTACTGTAATGCCTTCCCTGGTAAGGTCAGACCACAAAATGGTCTCCTTTGAAGTGAAAATAAAACCTGTGCCCCCAGCTAAACCTGAAATATTCAGGAACTATTCTAAGGCCAACCTCCTGCTATTAAGTGAGAACATGGCAAAATTTCAAGCCCACATAAACCCTGAGAACACTGTTGTGTATGCAGAACTGTTCACAGAAACCCTGTACAAGCACGTTAATAGCTACATAGAGAGGCAGTTATACTCACCAGGAAGACGTACAGAACTAACTAAAAAAACAAGCCACCCTGGTGGAATCACAAAACCAATAGGCCGGATAACAGAAGGAAGAAAATCATGGCAAACTTTAGGGGGTGTAGCACCCAGCAAAATAAAAACACTCTCAAACTAAACAGACAACTCAGAGGACAAATTTTACCAAAGCCAAATTTGAGGTAAGTTTGTCCTTCCAGCCCAAGGACAACCACAACGCATTCTTTAGCTATGTCCACACCCTCAAAGGCAATCCACAATTGTGTGCAGAGCTCATTGTAAATGGAGCCACCTATACTGAGCCAGAAGATATAGAAAACCACCTGGCTGATAAAGTCAGCTCCAACTTTACCCCTCTCTCCCCCTCAACCTTCCCTCAGGAAATATCAAATATAACTCCTACCATAACTAGGGAACAGGTCATTAATGCTCTCTCTAAGGCCAAGAACACTGCAACAATGGACCCAGACAATATCTCAGGATGCCTTCTAAATAGCATGAAACACGACCTGTCAGGGCCTCTGGAATTACTATTTAACTGTAGCCTCCAAACAGGCTTCATGACTCATGAATGGAGAAAGGCAATAGTCATCCCTCTGCACAAAGACTGGACATCTACACTCTGGAAACTACAGACCCATAAGTCTCACTAGTCTTATATGTAAAGCCATGGAAAGAATTATCATGGAAATGACCAGTAGAGATATAGCAAACCACCATACACTGGACCCAATGCAGTATGGCTTCATCAAGGACAGATCATGCCTACTCAACCTACTGGACTTCTTTGAGAAGGTTACCAAAGCAATGGATGAGGCAAAATCGTTCACACTGCCTACCTTGACCTGGCCAAGGCATTTGACACAATACCCCACTCAGGCATTGCTGACAAACTCAAGAGGTTAGATACAAACCCATATGTCACCCGGTGGATAGTCAACTGGCTCACAGAAGGAACCCAGGAAGTTAGAACTGGGGAGTCCACCTCTACAAACTGGCCAGTCACAAGTGGAGTCCCTCAGGGATCAGTCCTTGGACTGCTCCTTTTTGCCATTTACTTCTCAGAAGTCAAGGTCAATGTCCATGGTCTCTGACTGACTAAATTTCCAGATGTTTGCAAATTAGGAGCTGTCATTGAATCTCACACTGACACAAATGTTTTTCAGGAGGGGCTGATGCAGACAAACTGGTGTCAGAGGCATGGATTAAAACTAAATGCCAAGAAATGCATAATAGCATCCATTGGGAAGGCATCCATCCCTGGTAACTATCATACTGACAACACACCCCTTAGAGCTGATCCAGTAGTCAGGGACTTAGGGACACGCATAGATAATAATCTAGCCTTTGACCATCATGTGTCTACAGTGGTGAGGAAATCATTCTCTGTTGCTCATCTTATAAACAAAGGCATGGCATCTAAGCCCAAGGAAGACATTGTTCCATTGTATTCGGCATTCATCATACGTATCATTGAGTACAATGCCCCCCTTTGGTATGTACCTAACCAGGCATTTCCAGCAATTAGAATGTCCATGGAGGTTTCTCACTAAAAGAATACAGGGTCCTGTGTAGACCACCTCAAGGCCCTATCCTTGTATTCTGTCTCCTACAGGCTTTTGAGGGGAGATCTATGCCTGGCATACAGGGCATTGTCAGACCCTACTCTGATCGATCTCCTGCATATCCACAAAACAAACAGCACCAGAATTACCCATTCTAAAGACTTAAACCTTGACTGTGATATAAATAGGACCATCTGGAGAGACAGATATGTATCCCAGAGACTACCCCGTCTATGGAACAGGCTCCCCATCCATGTGAAGCAGAGTTCCTCACTAACCCAATTCAAGTGCAACTTGGGCAATTGGATGGGAAACCAGAAATTCATCCCTGGTTTGGAACTTATGTGTCTAATGGACACAGGCAACCTCTAAATGGTTAATCTCCCGGGACCGGTATCTGTCATGGCTTAGTGGTAAATCACTCTGTGTATGGAGTGCAGGGTCCTGGATTTGAACCTTGCAGAGGCAGTTTATTTTTCCAGGGAATTGTTATGGCTAGGCTTGCATAGGCCTTAGGGCCGATAGCCTAGTATCAACCTATGAACCTATGAACCATGCTTACACGTATCACAGGTATCAGAACTTGTCAGAGATTTGGGATGCATGGATAGGCTTAAAAAGGCCCTTGTGGTCATTAGCCTTGTAAACATCTATGAACCTATATGGGAAAATAGGAACTGAACAATTTATGCAATGTTGGACTGAATGACAGCTGCTATAAAGAAAAAAACATATGTAATAAAGGTGTTAAGAGAAAAAGCTTAACTTCCCACATGCTTTGACAGAGGAATTTGTTTCCACCTGCATGACATACCACATACTTGGGGAAATCTGTATTTTTTCCCTTTTGGGTACGATACACATTTGTGCACAGGTAACCAGTCTTGCTGCTGGCATCAGCCATTATTAACAAGAAAAAGGAAAGAGAGAAAAAGCTTACCTTGTCCCAGGAGTTTATATTTCACACGGAAAAGATTTTCTCCACACATATCAGTATGGAAGAATTTTTTCCACATTTTTTCAGTGTTACATATTTCTGCAACTGCTTTGCACTGCTTTGGCAGCAGAGATGAAGAGAAAGGGATATAAGTGCACATAACTAATAGGTTACTGTCTTTTTCCTCTTTCTGCAGGTAGGCTTGATTTGGATAGTACTGTACTGCAGGGGGGAGCATGGTAAGTGGCAAAAGTTGATATTTTACTTGAAAAATATCTGACATTCCTCTGAATGTTACAGAAAACAGTAACACTACATTTGAATCACCTTAATATCATTAAAAGTAACATAAGCAACCAGTGTTGCAAATCACAGAGACTTTATTTTGATAATTAAATGAAAGTAATTATTTTAATGGGTTGATATTATGGCTTATTCTGAAAAATGTCAAGTTTCTACAAGAATGTTCCACTTTTTGCATCTAAAAAGTTGGAAACCCTAATAGTTGGCCACATTTTGTTATGTTGCGATCCACTTATAACATAGGATCATAGGATCATAGGAAATTACTAGGTTATTGACCTGGAGGTCATTTTAAGCCTAGCCATTTTAACCTGATGTAATACCATAGCGGTACTAGCCAATACCCTGGATTGCATTTAGTGACCATAGTGCCCATGTCCAGGAGGGTTGTGGATACTATCCCCGGTAGGAATTTATGGTGCCCCATCCACTCATCCAGGTTCCTCTTGAACAGTGTCATAGAGGTGATCTGTTTCACATGAATTGGTAGCCTGTTCCAAAGATGTGGCAGTTATTGGGAGATAAATCTGTCCCTCCAGCATGTCTTATTTAAGTTGCAGGCCATATTTAAGGCCCTGAAACGGGTAGCCCTGGACCTATTTGATTTATGGATATGCAGTAAGTTCATTAGGTTTGGGTCTTGGGTTTCTGTGTAGGATAGGCATAAGTCTCCCCTCAGAAGTCTATATGATATGGTGTATAGTGACAAAGATTTTAGTTGGTCTGTGTATGGCATGTGCTGGAGGCCCAGTGACAGGGATTTTAGTTGGTCTGTGTAAGGCACATGCTGGAGGCCCTTGATCTTCTTTGTTAGAAACCTCTGAGGTTTCTCTAATTGCTGTAGATGGTTAGTATGATACATACCAAATGGGGCATTATACTCAATTATGTGCCTGATAAGTGCCGAGTTTTGGGGTGGGTTATAACTTCTTTTGTTTTCGAGGTGTTGCCTTTACTAGTCAAGTGAGCTATATGTAAAGCTTTTCTTACAATGGTAGACACGTGGTAGACAAAGTTAAGGTAGCAGTCAACCTGTGATCCCAGGTCCCTTACCACTTCATGGATAGTGATTTGATAGTGTGAAGGGACATTGTTTGTGCCGAAGGTAATGATGATGCATTTCTTTGCATTCAGTTTGAGACCGTGACTAATACACCAGTCACTGATCTGTGTGAGACCATCCTGGAGTATACTGACATCATTTGGGAATTCAATGATTGCACCTACTTTGCAGTCATCTGCAAATTTGGTCAGCCACAACCCTTTAATTTTGACCTGAACTTCCAAACAGTAGGGGGCCCAGAACTGACCCCTGTGGCACCCCACTGGTAACAGGTCTGCTGGTTGATGTGGAGTCACCCCCTTTGATAGTGTGTGTCTGGTTTGTGAGCCAGTTACCAACCCTTTTTCAGTTTGCTAAGTTTATCGGTAATGTCTGAATGCGGGATTGTGTCGAAAGCCTCTGCAAAGTCGAGGTATGCTGTGTGCATAGATCTGCCCTCATCAATGGCCTTGGTCATACTTTCAAAGAAATCCACCAGATTTAGAGGCAAGATCTGCCCTTCACAAAGCCGAAATGGGTAGGATCCAGGGTTTGGAGGTCACTTATGTTTCTATTTATGAGGTCCATAATGATATGTTCCGTGGCCTTACAGATGAGGTTGGTCAGACTTGTGCATCTGTAATTCACCAGGTCTGTTGCTATGCCACCTTTGTGGAGGAGGATAACTGTATCTGTTCTCCATTCTGCAGGATCAAAGCCTGTGGTTAAGCTATAATTGAAAAGGGCACTTAGTGGTGATGCTAGTTCAAGTTTTAGCCTGTTTAAAAGACAGCTTGGGATGTCATCTGGTCCCATAGAGGCTGTGGTCTTTGGCTTGGACAGGGCTTTTAGGACCTGCTCTTCAGATATGTAAGGTGAGTGGAGGAGTTTGGGGGGGGGGTTGTTGTAAGATAGGAGTGGATAAGGGAGTGAAATTTTCCCCAAACCTATCTGCTAGTAGGTTCGCTATCTCTGTGGGGTCAGTATGTGTGATACTGTTGGTCACCAGTTCTGCACATGCTTGGGTCCTACCCTTTAGGTTATGTATATAGCTGCAAAAGACCTTATGGTTATTCTTGGCAGTACTTGATTGATTTCTCACAAAGGAGCTTTTAGACAATTTAACAAGTTGTCTTATTTTACTGTTAAGGCTGAGGAGGGTGTTTTTCCATTGTTGGGTCCTTGTCTTTGTTTTCTTGGACAGCAACTTTTTGCATTTCTTGTAGAGTTTGTTCATGCTGGAAGTCTACATGGCAGTGTGATTGTATCTGGGGCTCTGGTTGTGATTCTGTCTGGTACAGACAAGTTTATACACTTATGCAAGTGATTGTACTGGGCTTTAGTGTAAGCTTCAGTGTAGATACCACTTTAAGCTTGGGGTGGGGCTTGGAATGCATTTATACTTTCACATAGGATGGTATAGTTTGCCTTGGTGAAGTTTTTTTGTCTGATATTACCTTCAATGAATTCTGGTGTTAGTATCAATTTGAAGGTGAGTGATTTGTGGTCAGTTTTAACTAATGAGGGTCTAACAGTTGCAGCAGTGGACCCGTTTGACATGTTGGTGAGGACCAGACGTAGAATGTTTGTTCTCTCTTGTTGGGGTATGGACAATTTGCTGCAGGGCATTTGAATTCACAAAGTCAAGGAATTTTTGTGCTAATGAATTTGGGGTGGAGTAGGTTTCCCAGTCGATGGTGGGATAATTGAAATCCCCCATAACCAGTGTGTTTGGTAAAATTTGGATTGTCTTCAGTTTAGTAAGTAGGCTTTATGGGTGTTTTGACCCATGGAGAGGGATCTATAACTGGCTAGGACTTTAATGGGGAGGGGATCTTACCCACCATAACCTGGACCTGGAGTAATGCCATGGAGTTGTCCAGTCTAACTAAACATGAGGTGAATTTATCTCTACTAGATATTGAAACGCTGACTCCTTTGGTTTTCATTTGTTTATTTTGAGTCTAAAGGTGTAGAAAGCATTGTAGCCTTGCAGGATGGGGTACTCGCTGAGGCCTTGAACCAGGTTTCTGTGTCTGCACAGGCATCTACATCTTCTAGTGACAGAAGTGCAGTTTGTGGTTTAAGCTCCTAGCATTTAGCAGCATGACCCTTATTTTGTTCTGATTGGTTGATTTCAAGTCGGTAATGCTTAGTCTTTTCTATGAATGCAACGGTTTTATAGAAAGTAGTGCTTTAATCGTGCAAACAGCACAGAGAACTACTAATTAGTCATGATCAATGATTATGGCTTTGATGAAGTGCTTCTATGCTGTGCAACAAATCAAGGGTTCAATGCAATAGATATGAGGAAAACTAATGTATGAAGACATTTTATTTTTTCAATAAACATCTTTATTAAATTATCACATATCACATAGGCAATCTTTCATTTATGTAAATGAAAAAACAAACAACATTGACAACACTTTAGTTGCAAATATTATGCATCACAGACACCATTGAAACAACTATAGTTGCAAACATTGTACATCACTTACACTCTATCCAGTCACTGTCAGTTAAGCATTATATGGCTCAATCAAATCCTGCCTTTTCAGCCTTGTTCCTTCACTGCATATATTGTTCCCACAATTCACATTTTTTCCTATGTAGTTTGCTCCTTCCCTTTTCTAAAGATCCCAGTTCCACTTGTTTTATCTCTGTTGATATTTTCGCTACTTCTAGTAAAGTTGGTCTAGACTTTGATTCCATTTTCCAGTAATTGATTTTTTGACAGCTACCACAATTAGACTCAGCAAGGCTTTACTTTGTCTAGGCAATTCTGATTCTGTATCATAGCTCAAAAAAATCATCCCCCTAGTCAATCCAATCTACTCACCCAGCATCTCTGACAGAGCTGTCTGCATGGAATCCTTAAAGTCTGTCAGCTCACTACACTCCTAAAAAATATGTTCCCAGCCATCTCTTTCTTTCCTGTCACACCTCCAATATTTGCTATCCACCTGATGAAAAATTCTTAGTAGCATACTTGGGTATAAAAATACCTGTGTAAACACTTCCAGGCAAAGATCCTAAATTTTCCAGAGTTTGTTGCATATTTGGGAGATATACATTTATACCCATTGTCTCTTTGTGAATTCTTATCCAGTCTCTCTTTCCAATCCTTTCTAAGCTCCTCTGATTGATTCTTATAGTTATCATGCAATATTTTATATGCTCTAATAATTATTCCTTTTTTAACAGCAGCTTCTGTTCTAGATTCATTTAAAAACTCTACTAGTGCTGGTCTTTCATTTAGGACCTCCCTATTTCTTTCTCTTTACCTATACACTGATATCAATCCTTGATAGGGAAGATAATCTCTAACCTGCAGTCCAAATAAATTCTTGGCATCTTCCCATTCTATTACCTTTCCCTTTATAGTTATTTGCCCCCAATAGCTTGGTTCCTTTGCCAGTTTTCTCCAATAAGTTCCAGCCCCCTTTTGCCTATTATCTGTAACCTTAACTGCAGCCATCTCTCTCAGCAGAATCTCTTTTCTCCATTCTTGTGCTGGTTTAGTTCTTAGAATACTTCCTGCTATTTTATAAATCTAATCTTCTTCTTCTTTCGGCTTTTTTCCCAGTTAGGGGTTGCCACAGTGGATCATCTGTCCACTCATGATTGGCAGTGGAGTTTTTACAGTGTCGAGTTGCCAGCCCAAAGCCCAACCTTCCACAGAAGGCACATAGATGCAGCTCACACCTAGGGCCAATTTAGCATGTCCAATCCACCTATAGCATGTCTTTGGGATGTGAGAGGAGACAACAGCACCCGGAGGAAACCCACACAACCACAGGGAGGACATGCAGACTCCACACAAAAGGCAACCCAGCTGAGGATCGAACCGGAGAACCTCTGGCTGTGAGGCGGCAATGCTAACTGATGCACCACTGTGGCTGCCCTATTTTATGAATATAATATTCTGTATGATTTTTCTTGTTCTCCTTAAGAGTCTACATCCAAAGTCCCAATCTCTCCTTATTTATTGAGCTTCCCCCAGTATCATCATCATTCCTTTCCACTTTGAATTAGTTTTCTACTTGTGCTATGTATAAGAGCCTTAACTGTGTTGCTCTAAAATATCCCCTCAAATTGGCTAATCCTAGTCCACCTTGTTCTATTGGAAGAATCATCTTATCCCACCTGACCCTTGCAATCTTCCCTTCCCAGATACAATCCTTCAACTCTTTTTTTAATTGCTATCCATAGCTTCTCCTCTGGTTGATAAAATATGGCTAACCTGTGTATATGACTAAAGGAACTAAAAACATTTTAATTGCCTGTATCTTAGTATCCATATCCATATAACAAAGCATCCAGTTTCTCAATTTTTGTATTTTCTTCTGTTTAGTTTCTTCCCACATATCCTTAGCTGCCACAACAGAGTCACTTTAATTCATTCTCCTAAATACTTTATTTTATCATGTCCCCATAAAAATGGCTATTGTTGGACCAATTTGTGTGTGGTTACATAATTTACTGCTAATGCCTTTGTTTTAGCTTCATTAATTTTGTATCCTGAGAACATTTGAAACTGTTAAAATGTTCCACAACACTGTAATGACCCTTTCTGGTTTTGCCATGTATAAAATAATATCATCTGCAAATAGATCCAGCTTTTCTTGATTACCATACCAATTATATCCTTGAATTTCTGAGTCCCTTATTTTCTTTGCCAATGGTTCTAAATATAATGCAAGTAACAAAGGGGAAAGAGGACACCCCTGCCTGGTTCCTCTACTCAAGCAGAAATGATCAGAGAGGACCCTGCCCACTTTAATTTGTGCCTCCAATCCCTCATATATTCTTCTAATCAATCTTAGAATTGTATCAGGGAAAGCAAATGCTTCCATTGCCCTGCTCATGAAGTCCCAGTTTACTCTGTCAAATTCTTTCTCTGCATCAAGACCCACCAATAATTGTGGTATTTTATTACATTCTGCTTCTCTCTGGATCATCAATGTTCTGTTAATATTGTCAAATGTTTGCCTCCCCTCCACAAAACCAAAATGATCCATATCTTATCAATTCTTGCATCAGTTTTGCCTTTCTTTTAGCCATTATAGAGAAACGCTTTATAATCATGGCTTAATATTGAAATGGGCCTATATGAAGTTGGATCCAATAGATTTTTACCCTCTTTAGGTATTACCTTTACAACAGCTTTCTTCTAGGATGCTGGTACTTCTCCTCTTCTTAAAACACTGTTAAACAAAACCTTCCAGATCTTAATCAGTTTTTTAAACTCCTAGCTTCCAAACTTCCATAGGAATACTATATATTCCTAGGGACTTTCCTGTAGATTGGTTATACTTAGCCATTTTTATCTCATCTCCTCCTGTCCTAACTGTTAGTAATTGAGCCTCATCTTCCTCTAACCTTGGCATATTTAATTCTTCCATAAACATTTCCATTTGTACCTTTCCTTGATTTCCATATTTCTCTGCTTTATACAGACTTTCATAAAATGTCCAAAATGTGTGCATTTATGAATACCCACCCACTTGTCTAATTGCCTCTTAGACGATCATGTGACTCATTGCTTGATTTGGAGAAAACTTTTGCTTCAGAGAAGGGGTAGTTATAGAGTAAGAAATCTCTCCTCACCACAATTTGTTTATTTGCTGAAGCATTTTCAACACTGTGGTTCTACTGTTTGCTGGATGAAGTGGTTTTGCACTGCTGGATCACTAAATGGCCCAGAAAGCAAAACACAGATCACCCCTAATGAGACTGTAGGACACTGAGTACAGGGACACGGCCTCTAGCTTCTCTTTGAGACTCAGGTCCTTTAGGCCCACTATGATCTTTTTGTCAGGAACCATTGCGGTGTTTCCAACTGCTTGATGTGTTTGAAAAGCCACATTCCAAAGGAGGCATTGCATTTGATGAGCTTGAGCAATGCAGAAAGTACAGGTTTAAAGACTTATTTAGATCTAGAGAAAATACTCTGATCGATTGTGCCAGATAAAAGGATATCCTGACCATCATTGCAACATGATGATCAAAGGACAGGGAGTTATCTACCCAGGCAGCCTGGTAGGTTATAAAGTCCCATAGAGGATCCACCTGCGCAGGTTTAGTACTGTTCAGCAGGCAGCCTGTTATGTTATCAAGTCCCATAGAGGATCCACCAGTGCAAGTTTATTGCTGTTCAGCAGGCAGCCAGGTATGTTATCAAGTCCCATAGAGGATCCACCTGCGCATGTTTAGTGCTGTTCAGCAGGCATCCAGGTATGTTATCAAGTCCCATAGAGGATCCACCTGCGCATGTTTAGTGCTGTTCAGCAGACAGCTGGGTGTGTTATCAAGTCTCATAGAGGATCCACCAGCACATGTATAATGCTGTTCAGCAGGCAGCCAGGTATGTCATCAAGTCTCCTACAGGATGTATTTTTTTATTTTATTTTTTTGGAGAATACTTTTAAATGAAGTTATGTACTTACCATAATGTTCCATCTGTGTTGTCTATCTTCATTTATCCTTGACAGGTTCATTTCTGATATCGAAATTGACTGGGCCTTTACTATACCTTGCGTCAGCCAAAAACTGTCGAGCTTCACCTGTACCCACAATCCCTCTCTCTGAATTACCTCAGATCAAGTCTGCAGAAAGTATATAAAAAACACATGTATACATTAATATATATAGGTTCATAGGTAGGTTCATAGGTAGGTTCATAGGTAGGTACTAGGCTATCAGCCCTGGGGCCTAAAATATATATATATGTCTGTACATATAGAAAGGAAGTCATGTCTACTGTGCTTGAATAAACATAATACTGCAAGGATACATGATCTGCTCCACCCAAAATAATCTTTGAGGATGAAGGATGGAGGGAGGGAAGTCAAGGATAAATGAAGATAGACAACACAGATAGAACATTATAGTAAATACATAACTTTTTTAGTTGATGTTGTCAATCTTCATTTTATCCTTGACAGATGGGACAGAGTCCCCAGGTACCTAAAATCCTGGGTGGACTCACAGAAGGATACTCCTGAGCACCACTGAGCCAAAGGATGATCATCCCCTAGAGACCAAGTCCAATTTGTAATGAGTAATAAAGATATGGGGAGAAGCCCAAATAGCTGCTGCACATATAAAATCAACTGAAGGTTTGGACTGGAAAACTGCTGAAGTGGCTATTGATCTTGTAAAATGTGCTTTCACAGGCCTAAGCAAGGTTAACTTATTCTTATCTTAAATAAATGAAATACAGTCTTTCAACCATCTAGCCAGAGTTACCCTGCTGACTGCCTTACTCAACTTTGCACTGGAAAAGGAAACAAACAGTTAACTTGATTTTCTAATGTCTTTTTTTCTGTGAAGATAGAAATGTAGTTGTCTATGAACATCAAGTAAATGTAAGGCATATTTCCCTTTTTTGGAATAATTTGGGAAGAAAAAATGTAATGGTTTGCTTGATGTTATCCTCTGATACTACCTTGGGTAGAAAGGAGGGGTTTGTTTGTAAAGAGACTCTATCCCTATGGAAAATCAGATAAGGTGGTTCAGAAGACAATGCCTGGATCTCTGAAACCCTTATGGCAGAGGTAAAGGCTACCAGAAACAGAAAAAGTTCAGGTCACATTCTGCTGAGGGCTCAAAGGGAGACTGTATTACAGCCTGTAATACTAAGTTTAGATCCCAAGGAGGAGTGGGATCTTTGAAAGGGGGTTTTAACAAAAGCATGACTCTTAGGAGTGATTTACAAAGTCTACGAAAGGCTAAAGAACGTTCTTCCATACCATCATGAAAATTAGAAATTGCAGCTAATTGTACTCTGATGGTGGAAGGGGAAGCTCCAGCACTGAAAAGAGAGGCTAAAAAGTCTAATATATGCTCTGTAGAAGCAGAAAAGGGGTTTATTTGCTTTTCATAGGCCCAAATGGTGAATCTCTTCCATTTACTAGAGTACATTTCTGGAGTGGAAGGTTTATGAGCCGACAACAGGATGTGGCGTACCAGAGAGGAAATATTAGGATGCCTGGCAACTAATTCAATTGGAGGAACCCTGCTATTAGCTTAAGGTTCCGAATGTCTGTGTGAAAAAGACCGTCTGGATGTGACAGAAGTTCTGGAACTGGGTCCAGAATCCAAGGTTGTCAAATCAGATAAGACCAAAGGAACGGGATGCACATTTGTGGAGGCCAAAAGGGTGAAATGAGGATTACTGCGCTCTTCAACCTGAACACTTTCTGTAAAAACTTTGGAATTAGAGGGACTGGAGAAAGGCATACAGAAGACTGGGAGGCCAAATGTGGAGGAGAGCATCCCTAGGTGACTTCCCCAGAAGGAGAATCAGGGAAAAATAATTGTTGCACTTGATTTTTATGGGGGAAGCAATCAGGTCACAGCACGGTACACCTGAATGACGGAAGATCATTTTTGCCACTTCTGGACTGATAGACCACTCATGAGGTTGAAGGATGCATCTGCTCAGCTTCTCTGCAAACACATGCATTGCTATTAGAAAGTGGTTGGAAGAGATTGCCCACTGCCACACTCTGAGGGGGTAAGACTTGGTTCCTCCCTGCTTGTTGATGTACCAACCCACTGACATATTGTCTGTTTGAATTGCAATAGTCCCCTGAGGAACAGCTGTCTGAAAGGCCTGCAATGCAAGAAGCACCACTCGTAGCTCCAGGACACTGATGTGCAAGTTGGCCTCTTATGGGGACCAAGTGCTTTGAACCATCTTGCCCAGATAATGCCCCCCCCACCCCATCTGGGAGGTGGCAGTGGTCACTATGGCCGTGGGGTCTAGAGGAACAAAGGGATGACTGTTGAGAACTTGCTTGGAGTGTATCCACTTTAAAAGATCCATCTTGCAAAAGGTGGTGATCAGGATTTGGTATGACAAGGGGTGGTGAAGGATAGACCACTGGGAAGCTAGTAGCCATTGCTGAATTATCATGTGAAACCTGGATTAAGGTACTAGTGTTATTAAGGCTGCCATCAACCCTAGACCCTGCAGAAGTAGTTGGGCAAGAACCGTCGTTCTGCGGAATATCTTCTGAACTTGAACTTGGTATCGTTATTCTCTGAAGTCTTTTTGGACGAAGGGATTCTACTGGTATTATAGCTCCTAGCAATTCTAAATTTTGTCTTTGCATTCAATGTGATTTTTCAAGATTTATCATAATCCCCAGATAGGTGCAGATATCAATAGTGCGGTCTCAAGCTTCTATTAACTGATGCCTGGTCGAAGTGCTTATGAGCCAGTCGTCCAAGTATGGAAACACCCGGAATCCTTGCAGTCTTAAGTGAGCTGCTACTACTGCCATGCATTTGGTGAACACCCTGGGGGATGTGGTGAGACCAAAGGGCAGTACTCTGAATTGGTAATGACTGGCTCCCACTTGGAAGTGAATGAACTTCCTGGAATGTTTGCCCATTTTTATGTGGTAATACACATCCTGGAGATCTATTGAGCACCATCTTTCACCAGAAAGGGAAGATTTGACTGTACCATGACCACCCAGAACTTTGTTTGCTGAACTAATATGTTCAGCACACTGAAATCCAAAATTGGTCTCCAGTCTCCTGTTTTTTTGGCACTAAAAAGAATCTTGAGTATGTTCTGGATCCATTCTGGTCTGGCAGGACTTCTTGGGTGACTCTTTTGTCCAGCAGTTTTTCAATTTCTTGCAATGCTGAGTCCCTCTGACAGTGTGAAAAATCTGGGATTTTCTTGTGTATAGGGGAGGATGAGAAAAGGGAATGATATAGCCTCTGGCTATGATTCCTTGCAGGCAGGAATCTGTTGTTATGTTTAGCCAGGCATTTAGGTGCAAGAACAAGAATCCTCCAACTGCTTCCAGAGGAAGACAACTGGGCCTCCCTTAAGGAGAGCTGAAAGGGAATCCCTAGAAAGGAATCCTTGAAGCCCTGGTTTTGCAGACTACCTCTGCTGCAAGGACGACGTCTTCTGTTTTGGTTCCCCCCTCTGCCCCTGGGAAAACTCCCTCCACATGTGTCTTGGAAAGGCCCTTGGGATTTTTTTAACCACATTTTTCTACCACTCCTCTGGTTCCTAGAAAAGGATCTTTGGGGGTGGAGAAATGTACACCCACAGCAGAAAGGGTCTTATCATCTTTCTCACACCTGGCTAAAGTCTCTTTTACTTTAGGGCCAAACAAGGATGTTCAGTCAAAGTGAGCATTGATGAAAGAAGACTTGAATGGTTTTGCAAAGTCACAAAGGCACATCCAGGTGTGTCTCCTTATGGCTACACCTGTACCCACCACTTTGGAAGTCCCTTCTGCTGTATGAATGATCAGCCTCATGGATGAATTAGACACAGACTCCAGGGTGGCTAACTGGGAATCCACTTTCTCTTTGACTCCTTCAGCTACAACTCCCATAATGGTGTCTGACAATTCCTTAATCAGATCCTGTTCAAGTCTGGTGAAATGTGCCAAGAGGTTCAAAGACCTTATAGCAAAGGCCAATGGAGTGTAGACCCCCTTCCCAAATTTTTCCATAGCCTGAACTTTCTGTTGGGCAGATGGACAGAAGAACTCTCCTCAACAAGTTCCTTTTTAGTGGCAGTCACTATGGCCATGTCATCCACAGCTAACCCCTTGGCCCAGAACTGCTTATCCTGTATCTTATCAGTTCTTTTAGGGATGGGCTTGATGGTGTCTGGAGCCTTCCACACCTGTTGTGCAATCAACTGAATGAGTTCATGAGCGGGTAGGGTCACCCAAGAAGTAGATGGGGGTGGTGCCAAAATCCTGCAGATTAACAGATTCCTCAGAGGGAAGGGATTTGGGCTTTTCAGCCATCTCTCTGTTTTAAAATTTCTAAGATGTCTCCAAATGAGACATCTTCAGGATGTGACTGTGGGGTCCCTTCCACCTTATTGAAATCTGTGTCCTGGATAACTGATTCCTGGGGGAATCCAAGTGCTTCCTCTTGCTCTTCTTTTTCTGAGGGGCCTCCTCAGGGGGATCAGTATTTCAGCATCTGCTATCCCAGTGGAGAGGCAGAAGGAATCGAGCTAGAGGGGGGTACCTGTTCCGAGGGGGAAAGTGCTGACTGAGTCACCATAAGTGAGAGGGCCCTCTCCATAGCCTCTAAGGCCAGCCCGCTCTGAAGAGGGAAGGGGTCCCATAACCAAGATAGACTGCCTCAGGACTGGGCTCACTCCCTGCTCAGAAGAACTGATCCTCGAGACAGAAGCCAGTGCTGAATTAAGTCAAGCTGAAGCTTCAAGGAGCAGGAATGGCTCTGAAAAACCTAGAGTCTAGACTTACCTCCAGAACCAACAAGGTAGCTACAACTCTGGGTGGTCTCCAGTTCTGAAGCCAGAGGTTCTCAGCCCCCTCCTGACAAGAGACCCAGAGTGGAGGAAGAATCTCCCTCTTCTGATCAGGGATCCATTTTATCAGAACACTCTGATGCAGAGGAACACTCTTACTCCCCCTTTGAGGATTCGGATGCAGAACAGTCCATTCCTTCTGTATCCCCTCCTGAGGATTTTTCTTTTGGGGAAACCTTGCACACCTTGAGGGAACACTTCCATTGGGAAGGCCAAGACTTTTCAGATTCCAAGAAAAGACTTAGGGAATTTCTTTGGCTACCTCAGCACAGACCTCTGGCTATACCCCCTGTTTTGGATGTACTGGATGATGTCTATTCTGAGGCTTGCCTTAACCCTGATTCTCTGCTTCCTGCGCCAGTAAAACCTGATAGGTATTAGAGTACCCAGTTCTCACCAATTTCTCTACAAAGGCCATAATGCTGACCCTGAAACCATTTCACAAGGCCCCAAGGGATTAAAGGCCTCCACTGCCAAAAATCCACTTCCTGCAGAAAGGGAATCCAGATCTCTAGAAAGGTGGGGTAAAAAGGTATATACCTCGGCCACCCTAACCATGAGGGCCTTAAACTGTCAGTTTCATATGATTAAATATCAACAGTACCTATTATCACAATTAAGGAACAAAATGTCTCAACCTGAACAGCCAGATTTAAAAGAGTTACAGGATATGATGCATAGTGCGGAGCAAGTGGGTAAACACACCTTACAATGTGGTTATGATGCCCTAGAGGCTTCCAGTAGAGCGGCTGCTACAGGATCAGTCATTTGCAGACATGCCTGGCTTAGGGAACAAAATTTGCATGATCATGTGAAAACTAAACTTCTTGATGCTCCTTTACAAAAGGATGTACTATTTGGTACTAATGCTGAGGAGATACTACGGAAAATGGAAGAAAAAGCCAAATCTATGCAAACTGTCAAGGCTTTCTTACAGGTCCAACCACCACGTTTTAGCAGAAATTGGCCTTCAAAAAACTGGTCCTTTCCAGCCACTGACAAGCCCCAAAGAGGTAGATACAGACGCATAAGGGGCAGAGGGCAATCACAAGGATCATATAGAGGCAGACAATGGCAATCTCCAGCACCAAGAGGTGGTGAAGACAGTGCACAACAATACAGGAAGCAAACCCAATGACTCCCTCATTTCCATGCCAAGCAAGTTTCAGCTGGCAGCACCTTTGGGAGGGAAACTAGCATTATTTGCAAGCAATTGGCATATTGTCACAACAGACAAATGGATACTGGACATTATAAACAGAGGCTACAAATTTCAATTTCACACTCTTCCAAAAATGAGAGGCATGCCAAACCTGCCACAAAATCAAAGGGCAGAGGCACAACTGCAAATTTCAAAGCTCCTAAACATGAGAGCTATACAAAAGGTACCTACGCACCAACAAGGTCAAGGTTTTTATTCAAGACTTTTTCTGGTACCAAGAAAAGGAACCGACTGGAGACCCATCCTGGATTTATCCATCCTAAACACATTTCTACTCGTACCAAAATTCAAGATGCTCACATTACAGCAACTTCTTCCCATGCTGGGCAAGGAGTTTTGGCTGGTAACATTGGACCTCAAGGAGGCATACCTGCATGTCCCAATCAGACAAAGCTGCAGAAGATACCTCAGATTTCTTGCAGGTTCAATCCACTATCAATTCTCTGCATTGCCCTTTGGCTTATCTACTGCGCCCAGAGTATTCACAAAGTGCCTGGCATCAGTGGTTGCCTACTGCAGACTTCAAGGGATACAAATTTACCCTTATCTGGACGACTGCCTGATCCAAGCGAACAGCAAACACATACTACTGGAACATCTGGCATATGTGACACGGTTACTACTTTCTCTGGGATATACCATCAACAAGGAGAAATCAAGGCTAACACCATCTCAGAAAATAACCTTCCTGGGTGCCAACTTGGACACAAACACAAAGATGGCATATCTTACGCCAGAAAAACAAGGGCAACTATCTCAGTACTTCAAAACACTAGCAAAAAGTACCAGGCTTACTGCAAGGAAAATCCTGCAGGCTCTGGGATTCATGGCATCTTGCATTCTTCTAATCCCATGTGCAAAGCTGCATATGAGGAAACTTCAGTGGTACTTAAAAAATCTATGGTCTCAACACAGTCACAGTTTGGAAGCAATTATACCAATAATTCCATGTTTACAAAAGGAATTTCTATGGTGGGCCCAAGCATGTCAAGTAAACACAGGCCTTCCATTCTGCAAGCCTCAAGCAAAACAAGTCATAACCACAGATGCCTCAGATTACGCCTGGGGGGCGCACATGAAGGACAGGTGCATTCAGGACAGATGGTCCCAAAAGGAAAAGCACCTTCACATCAATCAAAAAGAAATGCTAGCAGTAATAAATGCAATTACAGCTTTCAAGGACTTCTTGCATTCAGGACAATTACTGATAAGAACAGACAACACCACAGTAATGTGGTACATAAACAAACAAGGAGGAACACATTCATACCCCTTGTGCAGACTAGCCATGACTCTTTGGAACTTGGCTCTGGAAAGACAAATCGAACTTCAAGCACAGTACTTGCCAGGACTGGAAAACACACTGGCAGATACTCTAAGCAGAAATATGACAGATCCACATGAATGGAAGCTACATCCTCAGGTGTTTACAGAGATAATCCAAGTGTGGGGGAGGCCAGACATAGATCTTTTTGCCTCCCACAGGAACCATCAATTGAAAAAGTTTTGTTCAAGGACCTTCCATCCAAAGGCCTGGAAAGTGGACATCCTTTCATTCAGTTGGACAGCATGGACAGTTTATGCATTCCCACCTCTGCCTCTTCTGCCCAAGGTGCTTTTGAAAGCAAGAACAGACAAACTGAGGATGATACTGATTGCTCCAGATTGGCCAAGGCAACACTGGTATCCACTCCTGAGGAGCCTAACACATACTCCTCCCTGGTCCCTGCCTCTAATACCTCTTCTGCTGACTCAGAACAGCTACAAAACACTTCACAGTCAGCTGAAAACACTCAACCTCGCTGCATGGAAAATTCCTTAACACCACAACAGACCCTACTCTCCAAGGAGGTGCAGGATGTCATTTTGGAGGCCAGAAGACCATCTACTAGAAAAGCTTACTCCGCAAAATGGAAGCGGTTTTGCTGTTGGAATGAGAAAAGAGGCCAGGACCCTAGAAAATTGAATTTGCCTCAGGTTTTGCAGTACCTAGCTGAACTGCTGAACAGTGGACTTTCATTTTCTTCCATAAAAATACATGCCTCAGCCATTTCTGCAGAATTCAACACAGATCCTCCTTTATTCTCTCACCCACTCTTACGACAGTTCCTCAGAGGGGCTAAGAATATAAGACCTCCAAGGAAGCAACCAATACCAGCCTGGGACCTTAATTACATACTAGAAAAATTAACATTGCCTCCTTTTGAACCTGCTGCCTCGACAGATTTGCAATATTTGTCCTGGAAAACAGCTTTCCTTCTGGCCATCACTTCAGCTCGTAGGGTTTCTGAACTACAGGCCCTCATGGCAGTGCAGCCCTTCCTCATCTTCCATCAGGACAGGGTTTCCCTTCGTACCAATCCATCTTTTATGCCAAAAGTGGTATCCAGGGTAGCCTTAAATCAAGCCATACACCTACCTACCTTTTATCCTAACCCTCAAAACAAAGAGGAAAGGCTGCTACACTCTTTAGACATCCATAGGCAGCTACTTTATTATTTGGACAGAACAAAGTCCTTCAGGAAATCAGAACAACTTTTTGTATCATATGCCGTAGGGGCTCAAGGGAAACCAGTTACAAAACAGACTATTTCCAAGTGGATTGGCCACTGCATACGGTTTTGTTATTCCCATCATGGGAAATCTGTCCCTACTGGTATCAAATCTCACTCCACCAGGGCCACAGCCACCTCTACAGCCTTCCTCAGAGGTGTTCCTACTAAAGATATTTTGGAGGCAGCCACTTGGAGTTCTGTACATACCTTCACAAAACACTACCACCTGCCCTTATACTCCAGAACAAGAGCAGGCTTTGCCACTTCTGTTTTGCAGGGCATTCTGGCTCAACCCAGTTCCTCATAGTACCTACCACCCTATGCATAGCTTTGGGACTCTACCCATCTGTGATTACTGCAGCTGTATGCACGATGAACATAGTACAGTTTTGTACCTACCATAAATGTAGATGTTCGAGTGCTAATACAGCTGCAGTACAGGTTTCCCTCCCTCCTTCCCCACTTGGTAAAGGCATGGGGCCTGACAACCTCTTCATACCACTTGACTGGGTTATCCTGCTATGTTTTATTTGCTTGCTTACACTGATTTTGCATTACATTGCATTGCTTGCATATGTAGATAAGCTTTATTTATGTATTGCCTTCCTTTTGGGGGCACCTGACATCTGGGGCAAGAAAGACTGAAGAACATGGCGTCGGCTGTGTCTTATATACTCTGGCCTTACTGACGTCAGAAGAGTGAGCGACGACAACCAACGCCGGACCAAGACTTTGGAATTCGGCCGACCGAGGGACCGCCTGATGGCTGAAAACCCATCTGTGATTACTGCAGCTGTATTAGCACTCGAACATCTACATTTATGGTAGGTACAAATCTGTACTTTTTTCCTGTGGAAGTAATTTTATTTCCTCTAATTTATCTCTTAATCTTTTTGTATATCTTATGTTTGTAAATTCTGGGCTTTTTTCATAATAGTAACAATACATAATTTCTTTCTTATCCTCAATAGTCCACTCTATCGTCTTTATGGCTCTTCTTTGGCCTAACAGTGTTTGTGATTTTTGTGGACTGCTACTTCCTTCTACAACAGGGGGACCATCCTCCCCCTGAGCCTGCCCTGGCCCCATTGTTGGAATGTTTCCATACCTTGAGGATTCTACACTGTCATTTTTTCCAGTCCTGGCACCAGTACACCTACCACTTTTTTATCCTGGGTCTTGTGCACCCAGCTATCTTTTTTAGTTTTTGACTTAGTTCTGTCCATGATATATGCTATATAAATACAGTCTATATATCATTGTTGCCTTGGTGAGATTTTGTAAAAAACAGGGTCCACCTCGTGAAGGTACTCACCAAGACTTGATGAATTCGATTTTAGCACTACTACTGTCCTTTGCTTGCTGATTTTTCATCTCTCCATTCAGACCCCAATGTGGCCAAGCAGGTATTTCAAAAGATTTGGATTTAACTCAAACATTTAGTGGAAATGTTGATGTTTATTTATGGACTGTAATAAGACAACATTAATGCAGACTTTGTTGAATTTGTCTATTTCTTTCTTATAGAATCTGTTACCTCTACTTGTTTTTTGTAGTCTGACAGTTGCTGTGCAGCCAAAGATCATTGCAAAGTGTGCAGTAAGGCTGCAATACAGGTCTCTGATTTCATTCTTCATATTTTTGAGTGCTTAACCTGCTACAGTGGAGAAAGAATGAATACATTTCAAGTGCATGTAGGTTCAAAGTCCCTCCACACAATGCTCATTAGTGCCTGTAGGTTCACAATCTCACCACACAAGTACCTGTAAGTTCTTAGACTCTCCACACAAAGCTCATAAGTACCTGCAGGTTCACAGTTAAGAAAAAAAATTCTGGGGAGGGTTAGGGTTCATGACAGTTCAACATTTCTCTGGCCTCTGCACTATATGTAACTATACTGATGCTTATGGCCTCCAGGAAAAGCACACCAAAGAAATGTTCACAGAAAAACAGCCATTTATTCTTGGATATTCAAACATAAAGGAAAATAACAGATTCTATTGCAATTTGTCTTGTTTCAAAAAAAATCAAACTAAAATTAGACTGCATAATTCAGTGTGTTCATAAAACACTTCCTTTAGTGCTTTAGTAAGGAAACATAAGACTAGCCACTCTAGGACAGTTTGAATAAGAGTCTTTAGACCATAAATTGAACCTACAGAAACATTTACTGGTAGCTTCAGAAAAATGAGGGGGGGGGGCAATTTTATAGAATGACATGGAAAACGATTCCTTTTTAGTTCTGTGCAATCAGAAGAAGTTCCCACATACCTCAACCATCCAAAGACTGCAGATGAAGTGAAGTGCATCATTTCCTTTATGAAGTGCATCATTTCCTTTATGAAGTGCATCATTTCCTTTATGAAGCGCATAATTTCCTTTATGAAGTGCATCATTTCCCTTATGAAGTGCATAATTTCCTTTGCTGATAAAAAGCAGCCTTTCATGGATGGTAACTACCCTTTCAGCATAGAGTCCCACCTTCCAAGTAATCCAGCAAATAGTTTTTCATACAGCTAGTTAATAAGAAAAGACCTCTGTTAATTTCAGAAAGCTTATATATTTATTCAAACAGCACAAAAGCATACATCAAGACATTCTTTCACATTCCAACTCTGAGACTATTCTATCACTGGGTCCATTCTAGTCACACACAGATTTTTTAAATGAACTGTAGCTGTTTAAGCCACCCTCCTTCACAGAAGCTGCAATATAATGCTTCAAACAACATTAAAACCAAGCTTGAAGCTGAAGCCACAAAGACTTTTAATACCCTGGAGGTAAAATAGTTGCCCTCTGATACTAGACCTTTAGGAAAATACAGGTGATAAAATTATTTTTAAAACTAAGATTTGCACTCTTGAGCACAGTTCTCCCAATAAAAAAAAACACTTATTTTGTAAGATGCTCAAGTGCTAGGCCAAATACTTTGTGGAGGCGTGATAACTGCAATATTTGGATATTTTAAATACACTGGCTATCCATGCTTATGAGTCACAGCTGACTCCTATTGTGACCCCTTGAAAAGCTGCCACAATCCTGAGTTTACTAGGCAAGCAGTGAAACAGAAGTAGATTGCCAGGCCTAGGACTTTCCCTCATATTGTGCATGGATACACACACACACACACACACACACACACACACACACACACACACACACACACACTTCCCAGTCAGCCTGCGGCATTTTGTGGGAAGCAACCAGAGCACCCAGAGAAAGCCAGCTATAGTTATCATTAATTATAATTCATAAATCTGTTCAAATAGGCAAGAAGTCCTGTCAAATAGGCTAAAAGGAAGGTCATGATGCCATTGATAAAGATACTCCCCTTTGTTGGTCCCCAGTGGAGTGCCAAGGGAACTGTGTTAAAGCAGTACTACATGGCACTGATGCTGGGAGTTACATACTCCTTTAATGTGTTAAACTAGCACTACATGGTACTGATGCTGGGAGTTACATACTCCTTTAGTGTGTTAAACTGGCACTACATGGCACTGATGCTGTGGAGTTACATATTCCTTTCCTGTGTTAAACTGGCACTACATGGCACTGATGCTGTGAGTTACATACACCTATAGTGTGTTAAAATGGCACTACATGACACTGATACTGGGAGTTATATACCCCTTTAGTGTGTTAAACTGGCACTACATGACACTGATGCTAGGAGTTACATACTCCTTTAGTGTGTTAAACTGGCACTACATGGCACTGATGCTAGGAGTTACATACTGCTTTAGTGTGATAAACTGGCACTACATGGCACTGATGCTGGGAGTTGCATACTCCTTTAGTGTGTTAAACTGGCACTACATGACACTGATGCTAGGAGTTACATACACCTTTAGTGTGTTAAACTGGCACTACATGGCGCTGATGATCGGAGTTACATACACCTTTAACGTGTTAAACTGGGATTACATGGCACTGATACTCGGAGTTACATACTCCTTGAGTGTATTAAACTGGCACTACATGGCACTGATGCTGGGAGTAACATACTTCTTTAGTGTGTTAAACTGGCACTAAATGGCACTGATGCTGGGAGTTACATACTCCTTTAGTGTGTTAAACTGGCACTACATGACATTGATGCTGGGAGTTACATACTCCTTTAGTGTGTTAAACTGGCACTACATGGTACTGATGCTGGGAGTTACATACTCCTTTAGTGTGTTAAAGTGGCACTACATGACATTGATGCTGGGAGTTGCATACTCCTTTAGTGTACTAAACTGGCACTACATGGTACTGATGCTGGGAGTTACGTACCCCTTTAGTGTGTTAAACTGGCACTACATGACACGGATGCTGGGAGTTACATACACCTTTAGTGTGTTAAAGTGGCACTACATGGTACTGATGCTGGGAGTTGCATACTCCTTTAGTGTGTTAAACTGGCACTACATGACACTGATGCTGGGAGTTACATACTCCTTTAGTGTGTTAAACTGGCACTACATGACACTGATGCTAGGAGTTACATACATCTTTAGTGTGTTAAACTGACACTACATTACACTGATGCTGGGAGTTACATACTCCTTTAGTATGTTAAACTGGCACTACATGACACTGATGCTAGGAGTTACATACACCTTTAGTGTGTCAAACTGGCACTACATGACACTGATGCTGGGAGTTACATACCCCTTTAGTGTGTTAAAGTGGCACTACATGGTACTGATGCTGGGAGTTACATACTCCTTTAGTGTGTTAAACTGGCACTACATGACACTGATGCTGGGAGTTACATACCCCTTTAGTGTGTTAAACTGGCACTACATGACACTGATGCTGGAAGTTACATACCCCTTTAGAGTATTAAACAGGCACTACATGACACTGATGCTGGGAGTTACATACCCCTTTAGTGTGTTAAACTGGCACTACATGACACTGATGCTGGGAGTTACATACCCCTTTAGTGGGTTAAACTGGCACTACATGACACTGATGCTGGGAGTTACATATTCCTTTCCTGTGTTAAACTGGCACTACATGACACTGATGCTGGGAGTTACATACCCCTTTAGTGTGTTAAACTGGCACTACATGGTACTGATGCTAGGAGTTACATACTGCTTTAGTGTGTTAAAGTAGCATCGTGCCTCTTTACTCATCCCTCATCAGGCCCATAATCGAGTACAATGCCCCTTTTGGGATGTACCTTACCAAACACCTGCAGCAACTGGAAAGACCCCAAAAGTACCTCACCAAGAGGATCAAAGGGCTCAAACAGATGCCATATGCTGCCCGGTTAAAGAAACTCCAGCTCTACTCAGTGGCATGCCGCCTGCTCAGAAGTGACCTGTGCCTGACGTATAAGGCCATATCCAACCCGGAATTAAGGGACATGCTGCACCTCAAAAAATCCAAATCCCATCGAGCCACACACTCGAGAGACTTGAACCTCAGCACTGAAATAAATAGGACATGCTGGAGGGACAGATTCATAACCCAGAGGCTCCCTTCACTCTGGAATAAAATCCCAGTCCAGGTTAGGCAGAGTCCCTCATTGACTCTCTTCAAGAGGAATCTTGATGAGTGGATGGGAGATCGTAGGTTTATCCTGGGTATCACTTCTGTGTCACTGTTAGACAGAGGCACAGTATACTAACCTCGAAAAAGGGCATAGCAAAATTAATTTAAAATGGGTGGCGAAAGCCAAACACACTCTGGCTAGGCTTATAAATGCCCTAGGGCAGATAGCCTAGTATGAACCTATGAACCTATGAACTACATGACACTGATGCTGGGAGTTACATACTCCTTTAGTTTGTTAAACTGGCACTACATGGTACTGATGCTGGGAGTTACATACCCCTTTAGTGTGTGAAAGTGGCACTACATGACACTGATGCTTGGAAATACATACTCCTTTATTGTGTTAAATTGGCACTACATGGTACTGATGCTGGGAGTTACATACCCCTTTAGTGTGTTAAACTGGCACTACATGACACTGATGCTGGGAGTTACATACTCCTTTAGTGTGTTAAAGTGGCACTACATGGCGCTGATGCTGGGAGTTACATACCCCTTTAGTGTGTTAAACTGGCACTACATGACACTGATGCTGGGAGTTACATACCCCTTTAGTGTGTTAAACTGGCACTACATGGTACTGATGCTGGGAGTTACATACTCCTTTAGTGTGTTAAACTGGCACTACATGACACTGATGCTGGGAGTTACATACTCCTTTAGTGTGTTAAACTGGCACTACATGACACTGATGCTAGGAGCTACATACTGCTTTAGTGTGTTAAAGTGGCACTACATGGCACTGATGCTGGGAGTTACATACTCCTTTAGTGTGTTAAAGTGGCACTACATGGCGCTGATGCTGGGAGTTACATACCCCTTTAGTGTGTTAAACTGACACTACATGACACTGATGCTGGGAATTACATACCCCTTTAGTGGGTTAAACTGGCACTACATGACACTGATGCTGGGAGTTACATACCCCTTTAGTGTGTTAAACTGACACTACATGACACTGATGCTGGGAATTACATACCCCTTTAGTGGGTTAAACTGGCACTACATGACACTGATGCTGGGTGTTACATATTCCTTTCCTGTGTTAAACTGGCACTACATGACACTGATGCTGGGAGTTACATACTCCTTTAGTGTGTTAAACTGGCACTACATGACACTGATGCTGGGAGTTACATACCCCTTTAGTGTGTTAAACTGGCACTACATGGTACTGATGCTAGGAGTTACATACTGCTTTAGTGTGTTAAAGTGACATTGTGCCTCTTTACTCATCCCTCATCAGGCCTATAATCGAGTACAATGCCCCTTTTGGTATGTACCTTACCAAACACCTGCAGCAACTGGAAAGACCCCAAAAGTACCTCACCAAGAGGATCAAAGGGCTCAAACAGATGCCATATGCTGCCCGGTTAAAGAAACTCCAGCTCTACTCAGTGGCATGCCGCCTGCTCAGACGTGACCTGTGCCTGACGTATAAGGCCATGTCCAACCCGGAATTAAGGGACATGCTGCACCTCAAAAAATCCAAATCCCATCGAGCTACACACTCGAGAGACTTGAACCTCAGCACTGAAATAAATAGGACATGCTGGAGGGACAGATTCATAACCCAGAGGCTCCCTTCACTCTGGAATAAAATCCCAGTCCAGGTTAGGCAGAGTCCCTCATTGACTCTCTTCAAGAGGAATCTTGATGAGTGGATGGGAGATCATAGGTTTATCCTGGGTATCACTTCTGTGTCACTGTTAGACAGAGGCACAGTATACTAACCTCGAAAAAGGGCATAGCAAAATTAATTTAAAATGGGTGGCGAAAGCCAAACACACTCTGGCTAGGCTTATAAATGCCCTAGGGCAGATAGCCTAGTATGAACCTATGAACCTATGAACTATATGACACTGATGCTGGGAGTTACATACTCCTTTAGTTTGTTAAACTGGCACTACATGGTACTGATGCTGGCAGTTACATACCCCTTTAGTGTGTGAAAGTGGAATTACATGACACTGATGCTTGGAATTACATACTCCTTTAGTGTGTTAAATTGGCACTACATGGTACTGATGCTGGGAGTTACATACCCCTTTAGTGTGTTAAACTGGCACTACATGACACTGATGCTGGGAGTTACATACTCCTTTAGTGTGTTAAAGTGGCACTACATGGCGCTGATGCTGGGAGTTACATACCCCTTTAGTGTGTTAAACTGGCACTACATGACACTGATGCTGGGAGTTACATACCCCTTTAGTGTGTTAAACTGGCACTACATGGTACTGATGCTGGGAGTTACATACTCCTTTAGTGTGTTAAACTGGCACTACATGACACTGATGCTGGGAGTTACATATTCCTTTCCTGTGTTAAACTGGCACTACATGACACTGATGCTAGGAGTTACATACACCTTTAGTGTGTTAAACTGGCACTACATGACACTGATGCTGGGAGTTGCATACTCCTTTAGTGTGTTAAACTGGCACTACATGACACTGATGCTAGGAGTTACATACACCTTTAGTGTGTTAAACTGGCACTACAAGACACTGATGCTGGGAGTTACATACCCCATTAGTGTGTTAAAGTAGCACTACATGACACTGATGCTGGGAGTTGCATACCCCTTTAGTGTGTTAAACTGGCACTACATGGTACTGATGCTAGGAGTTACATACTGCTTTAGTGTGTTAAACTGGCACTACATGACACTGATGCTGGGAGTTACATACTCCTTTAGTGTGTTAAAGTGGCACTACATGGCGCTGATGCTGGGAGTTACATACCCCTTTAGTGTGTTAAAGTGGCACTACATGACACTGATGCTGGGAATTACATACTCCTTTAGTGTGTTAAACTGACACTACATGGTACTGATGCTGGGAGTTACATACTTCTTTAGTGTGTTAAACTGGCACTACATGACACTGATGCTGGGAGTTACATATTCCTTTCCTGTGTTAAACTGGCACTACATGGTACTGATGCTGGGAGTTACATACTCCTTTAGTGTGTTAAACTGACACTACATGACACTGATGCTGGGAGTTACATACCCCTTTAGTGTGTTAAACTGGCACTACATGATACTGATGCTGTGAGTTACATACTCCTCTAGTGTGTTAAACTGGCACTACATGACACTTATGCTGGGAGTTACATACCCCTTTAGTGTGTTAAACTGGCACTACATGGTACTGATGCTAGGAGTTACATACTGCTTTAGTGTGTTAAAGTGGCACTACATGACACTGATGCTGGGAGTTACATACTCCTTTAGTGTGTTAAACTGGCACTACATGGTATTGATGCTGGGAGTTACATACCCCTTTAATGTGTTAAACTGGCACTACATGCCACTGATGCTGGGAGTTACATACTCCTTTATTGTGTTAATCTGGCACTACATGACACTGATGCTGGGAGTTACATACTCCTTTAGTGTGTTAAACTGGCACTACATGGTACTGATGCTGGGAGTTACATACTCCTTTAGTGTGTTAAACTGGCATTACATGGCACTGATGCTGAGAGTTACATACTCCTTTAGTGTGTTAAACTGGCACTACATGGTACTGATGCTGGGAGTTACATACTCCTTTAGTGTGTTAAACTGGCATTACATGGCACTGATGCTGAGAGTTACATACTCCTTTAGTGTGTTAAACTGGCACTACATGACACTGATGCTGGGAGTTACATACTCCTTTAGTGTGTTAAACTGGCACTACATGGTACTGATGCTGGGAGTTACATACTCCTTTAGTGAGTTAAACTGGCATTACATGGCACTGATGCTGAGAGTTACATACTCCTTTAGTGTGTTAAACTGGCACTACATGGTACTGATGCTGGGAGTTACATACTCCTTTAGTGTGTTAAACTGGCATTACATGGCACTGATGCTGAGAGTTACATACTCCTTTAGTGTGTTAAACTGGCACTACATGACACTGATGCTGGGAGTTACATGCTCCTTTAGTGTGTTAAACTGGCACTA
Organism: Protopterus annectens; assembly: GCF_019279795.1. NCBI lineage: Eukaryota > Metazoa > Chordata > Ceratodontiformes > Protopteridae > Protopterus > Protopterus annectens. Next base: position 1,004,948,924 of record NC_056726.1, read on the forward strand.
CATGGTACTGATGCTGGGAGTTACATACTCCTTTAGTGTGTTAAACTGGCACTACATGACACTGATGCTGGGAGTTACATACCCCTTTAGTATGTTAAACTGGCACTACATGGTACTGATGCTGGGAGTTACATACTCCTTTAGTGTGTTAAACTGGCACTACATGACACTGATGCTGGGAGTTACATACTCCTTTATTGTGTTAAACTGGCACTACATGGGACTGATGCTGGGAGTTACATACTCCTTTAGTGTGTTAAACTGGCACTACATGACACTGATGCTGGGAGTTACATACTCCTTTAGTGTGTTAAACTGGCACTACATGGTACTGATGCTTGGAGTTACATACTCCTTTAGTGTGCTAAACTGGCATTACATGGCACTGATGCTGAGAGTTACATACTCCTTTAGTGTGTTAAACTGGCACTACATGGTACTGATGCTGGGAGTTACATACTCCTTTAGTGTGTTAAACTGGCATTACATGGCACTGATGCTGCGAGTTACATACTCCTTTAGTGTGTTAAACTGGCACTACATGACACTGATGCTGGGAGTTACATACTCCTTTATTGTGTTAAACTGGCACAACATGACACTGATGCTGGGAGTTACATACTCATTTAGTGTGTTAAACTGGCACTACATGACACTGATGCTGGGAGTTACATACTCCTTTAGTGTGTTAAACTGGCACTACATGGTACTGATGCTGGGAGTTACATACTCCTTTAGTGTGTTAAACTGGCATTACATGGCACTGATGCTGAGAGTTACATACTCCTTTAGTGTGTTAAACTGGCACTACATGGTACTGATGCTGGGAGTTACATACTCCTTTAGTGTGTTAAACTGGCACTACATGACACTGATGCTGGGAGTTACATACTCCTTTAGTGTGTTAAACTGGCACTACATGGCACTGATGCTGAGAGTTACATACTCCTTTAGTGTGTTAAACTGGCACTACATGACACTGATGCTGGGAGTTACATACTCCTTTAGTGTGTTAAACTGGCACTACATGGTACTGATGCTGGGAGTTACATACTCCTTTAGTGTGTTAAACTGGCACTACATGACACTGATGCTGGGAGTTACATACCCCTTTAGTATGTTAAACTGGCACTACATGGTACTGATGCTGGGAGTTACATACTCCTTTAGTGTGTTAAACTGGCACTAAATGGCACTGATGCTGGGAGTTACATACTCCTTTATTGTGTTAAACTGGCACTACATGACACTGATGCTGGGATTTACATACTCCTTTAGTGTGTTAAACTGGCACTACATGACACTGATGCTGGGAGTTACATACTCCTTTAGTGTGTTAAACTGGCACTACATGGTACTGATGCTGGGAGTTACATACTCCTTTAGTGTGTTAAACTGGCATTACATGGCACTGATGCTGAGAGTTACATACTCCTTTAGTGTGTTAAACTGGCACTACATGGTACTGATGCTTGGAGTTACATACTCCTTTAGTGTGTTAAACTGGCACTACATGACACTGATGCTGGGAGTTACATACTCCTTTAGTGTGTTAAACTGGCACTACATGGTACTGATGCTGGGAGTTACATACTCCTTTAGTGTGTTAAATTGGCACTACATGGTACTGATGCTGGGAGTTACATACTCCTTTAGTGTGTTAAACTGGCACTACATGACACTGATGCTGGGAGTTACATACTCCTTTAGTGTGTTAAACTGGCACTACATGACACTGATGCTGGGAGTTGCATACTCCTTTAGTGTGTTAAACTGGCACTACATGACACTGATGCTAGGAGTTACATACACCTTTAGTGTGTTAAACTGGCATTACATGGCACTGATGCTGAGAGTTACATACTCCTTTAGTGTGTTAAACTGGCATTACATGGCACTGATGCTGAGAGTTACATACTCCTTTAGTGTGTTAAACTGGCACTACATGGTACTGATGCTGGGAGTTGCATACTCCTTTAGTGTGTTAAACTGGCACTACATGGCGCTGATGCTGGGAGTTACATACTCCTTTAGTGTGTTAAACTGGCACTACATGACACTGATGCTGGGAGTTACATACTCCTTTAGTGTGTTAAACTGGCACTACATGGTACTGATGCTGGGAGTTGCATACTCCTTTAGTGTGTTAAACTGGCACTACATGGTACTGATGCTAGGAGTTACATACTCCTTTAGTGTGTTAAACTGGCACTACATGGCGCTGATGCTGGGAGTTACATACTCCTTTAGTGTGTTAAACTGGCACTACATGACACTGATGCTGGGAGTTACATACTCCTTTAGTGTGTTAAACTGGCACTACATGGTACTGATGCTTGGAGTTACATACTCCTTTAGTGTGTTAAACTGGCACTACATGGTACTGATGCTAGGAGTTACATACACCTTTAGTGTGTTAAACTGCACTACATGACACTGATGCTGGGAGTTACGTTCCCCTTTAGCCTACAGAAATTTAAAATGATTCTCAAAAGTATTGAAGATATGGAGAAGAAGAAGCTGAGAATATTCTTATGTGCCAAGAATGTGGAAGGAATTAATCGAATTCTGGGAAGGGGTGTACAGGAAGGAACTAAAAGACGTGGGAATTTTCTAAAGCAGTGGTGCCAACAGTGGGGGAAAACAGGCAAGGATCTGGTGATTAAAGACAGGCTCGGCAAAATGTGATCTAGAGAGGCAGAAAAAAGAATTTGGGGCTGGGATGAATGCAAGGGAGAGGATCTTAGTGCGTTGTGTAATGATATAGCGCAGGATCATGAGGTGGAAAGTACTGGTACTGATGCTGGGAGTTACATGCTCCTTTAGTGTGTTAAACTGGCATTACATGGCACTGATGCTGAGAGTTACATACTCCTTTAGTGTGTTAAACTGGCACTACATGGTACCGATGCTGGGAGTTACATACTCCTTTAGTGTGTTAAACTGGCATTACATGGCACTGATGCTGAGAGTTACATACTCCTTTAGTGTGTTAAACTGGCACTACATGGTACTGATGCTGGGAGTTACATACTCCTTTAGTGTGTTAAACTGGCACTACATGACACTGATGCTGGGAGTTACATACTCCTTTAGTGTATTAAACTGGCACTACATGGCACTGATGCTGAGAGTTACATACTCCTTTTGTGTGTTAAACTGGCACTACATGACACTGATGCTGGGAGTTACAAACTCCTTTAGTGTGTTAAACTGGCACTACATGGTACTGATGCTGGGAGTTACATACTCCTTTAGTGTGTTAAACTGGCACTACATGACACTGATGCTGGGAGTTACATACCCCTTTAGTATGTTAAACTGGCACTACATGGTACTGATGCTGGGAGTTACATACTCCTTTAGTGTGTTAAACTGGCACTACATGACACTGATGCTGGGAGTTACATACTCCTTTAGTGTGTTAAACTGGCACTACATGGTACTGATGCTGGGAGTTACATACTCCTTTAGTGTGTTAAACTGGCACTACATGACACTGATGCTGGGAGTTACATACTCCTTTAGTGTGTTAAACTGGCACTAAATGGCACTGATGCTGGGAGTTACATACTCCTTTATTGTGTTAAACTGGCACTACATGGTACTGATGCTGGGAGTTACATACTCCTTTAGTGTGTTAAACTGGCACTACATGACACTGATGCTGGGAGTTACATACTCCTTTAGTGTGTTAAACTGGCACTACATGGTACTGATGCTGGGAGTTACATACTCAGTGTGTTAAACTGGCATTACATGGCACTGATGCTGAGAGTTACATACTCCTTTAGTGTGTTAAACTGGCACTACATGGTACTGATGCTTGGAGTTACATACTCCTTTAGTGTGTTAAACTGGCACTACATGACACTGATGCTGGGAGTTACATACTCCTTTAGTGTGTTAAACTGGCACTACATGGTACTGATGCTGGGAGTTACATACTCCTTTAGTGTGTTAAACTGGCATTACATGGCACTGATGCTGAGAGTTACATACTCCTTTAGTGTGTTAAATTGGCACTACATGGTACTGATGCTGGGAGTTACATACTCCTTTAGTGTGTTAAACTGGCACTACATGACACTGATGCTGGGAGTTACATACTCCTTTAGTGTGTTAAACTGGCACTACATGACACTGATGCTGGGAGTTGCATACTCCTTTAGTGTGTTAAACTGGCACTACATGACACTGATGCTAGGAGTTACATACACCTTTAGTGTGTTAAACTGGCATTACATGGCACTGATGCTGAGAGTTACATACTCCTTTAGTGTGTTAAACTGGCATTACATGGCACTGATGCTGAGAGTTACATACTCCTTTAGTGTGTTAAACTGGCACTACATGGTACTGATGCTGGGAGTTGCATAGTCCTTTAGTGTGTTAATCTGGCACTACATGGCGCTGATGCTGGGAGTTACATACTCCTTTAGTGTGTTAAACTGGCACTACATGACACTGATGCTGGGAGTTACATACTCCTTTAGTGTGTTAAACTGGCACTGCATGGTACTGATGCTGGGAGTTGCATACTCCTTTAGTGTGTTAAACTGGCACTACATGGTACTGATGCTAGGAGTTACATACTCCTTTAGTGTGTCAAACTGGCACTACATGGCGCTGATGCTGGGAGTTACATACTCTTTTAGTGTGTTAAACTGGCACTGCATGACACTGATGCTGGGAGTTACATACTCCTTTAGTGTGTTAAACTGGCACTACATGGTACTGATGCTGGGAGTTGCATACTCCTTTAGTGTGTTAAACTGGCACTACATGACACTGATGCTGGGAGTTACATACTCCTTTAGTGTGTTAAACTGGCACTACATGGTACTGATGCTAGGAGTTACATACTCCTTTAGTGTGTTAAACTGGCACTACATGGTACTGATGCTAGGAGTTACATAAACCTTTAGTGTGTTAAACTGCACTACATGACACTGATGCTGGGAGTTACGTTCCCCTTTAGCCTACAGAAATTTAAAATGATTCTCAAAAGTATTGAAGATATGGAGAAGAAGAAGCTGAGAATATTCTTATGTGCCAAGAATGTGGAAGGAAATAATCGAATTCTGGGAAGGGGTGTACAGGAAGGAACTAAAAGACGTGGGAATTTTCTAAAGCAGTGGTGCCAACAGTGGGGGAAAACAGGCAAGGATCTGGTGATTAAAGACAGGCTGGGCAAAATGTGATCTAGAGAGGCAGAAAAAAGAATTTGGGGCTGGGATGAATGCAAGGGAGAGGATCTTAGTGCGTTGTATAATGATATAGCGCAGGATCATGAGGTGGAAAGTACTGGAAGTGACCTGAGAGAAGTAAACATAGGAAAACAGCAGAGACATGAGAACACAGGACATAATTCAGAATAATTCAGAATGCAAGATAGAAATTATAGTAAGGGAGGGGTCAGGGGCCCATCATAAGAGGAAGGGAGTAAAGGGTAAGCAAGATAGTAGGGGAAATAGAGACATTAATAATCGTGCAAATGTAAAAATAAGTCAAAGGAAATGGTGTTTAGAATCTAGAATCATTTGTCAGGATGCAGGTGACTGGAAAGTATACTGTATAACACTTAATTTATTTGTTTGTTTGTTTAGTGTAAAATGCACTGTTTTTTTTATTTCCTGACTAAAAAGACTTGAAAATACCAGTTTAAATGTAACCAGTAAAAATGTATGGTACCCTATGTCTGAAGCCCCAAGGTATCAAATAAACAACCAATTGAAATGTCCAATTTATAGGATATCATGAGTCGCATATCGAACCCAGCATCACACCTCTCTATTCACCACTGCAGTGCCCATACCAAAGTCTGAAGCTGGACTTTGGAACAGCTCTAGGACCTTGTAAGAATGACCCAGGTACAAATATTTCTGATTTTAAGAACGCATGCATTAGTGATTATTGTGTTTACTAGGTTATTCTGCTGGGCATCCTTTTTCTCATGAGCTACCTGGGATACTACTGAATTTTCCTATTTACAGATATGAGATTTTTCATAATTCTGAGAAGCATTCAGCTGAAAACACTCTAACTGCATCATTTTAAGAAATCGAAGGCAAAACGGTACTTTTCCGTTATCGGCGCAACAGTCGTACTGAGCGCTTTGCGTTATTGGCCCAACATCGGAAAAGAACTGAGTGATATAATCTGCATGTAGTTCTCAGTAAAGTCAATGATCATATGGTCCATCCTTCATATGCTCACATTTTCTCTTATTACTGATGTCCATTACCAGAAAAATTTGCAAAAATGAGTTACTAGCAAATAGCATATACAAAACATTTTGGTAAATATAAACGTGCACCATTTAAACCATCTGACTACAGTGTCATTACTATAATTAAAGTTCACACATCAGTCAGTGTACTTTTGTAGTTATAGATAACATTAAATATTTATACAAATCATGTAGGGGCTTACGCTTACATGCAACCTATCTATATGTTTGTTTGACTGTATGTACCTGCAAGATGAAGCCGGAGCTTAGTGTATATAAAAAGCATTCAGTGGAAACCATTCTTGCTAATTATTATCGAACCCTTCTCAAAGTAAATTTCTCCTCCAAACAAACAAATAAGTGAGTATTAATATATTGTCATTCATTTATGTATGGAAAATCAGTTTGGAAGATTGAATTCTCACTTGTCATTTTATTCTAATAATTACCGTGCACTTGGAATATAGAGATAACAGCTGAGGATGTGTCTGTCACAGATAGCGTCGATCCTGTCAAAGTTACACTACTTATTTCGTGTGTACCATGGATTACACTATCTGGCAATTGCCCAAGGATGAAGACTCTGCTATTCAATTTTTACAGGACAAAGGAATATTGCATAAGGAAAGATTTTGTTCTAACAAACATGTTATGAACCTGTTTTTACAGTAATATGGAAGCACCTAAATGGAGTTGTACACAATGTGGATGTTTGGAAAAAAAAGGGTTTATGAAGTCAAAACTGGTTTTAGGGGTCTCGCATCCCTTTCCTTACTGCAGTAAGATTTATATATTTCTGGTACCAGGAATTGACATCTGTCGAGTTTTGTGAACTTCAGTTACACATGAATCACAACACTACTGTGGATTAGAATAACTATATGCGAGAGGGAGGGTGGCCTAATAGCTAAGGTGTTTGCCTTATAAACACAAGGTACAGGGTTTGAATCTCACAAGGGATAATTGGCTAAGCTTAAAATGGCTCACAAGGGCAGCTAGCTTAGTACTAATCTATGAACCTCTATGAACCTAAGTGTGTGCTACTGCATTACTTTCAAAGCCTTCCATTAAAATTGGTGGATTAAATGAAATTGTTGAGATTGATGAAAGTCTTTTCAATAGAAGAAAAACTAATGTTGGTCGTGTTCTTCCACAACAATGGGTTTTTGGAGGATTGTGTCGTGAGTCTAAACAATGTTTTCTTGTAGCTGTCCCTGACCTCTCTGCCCAAACCTTACTAACTGTCATCCAGAACAATATAGAAGAAGGTAGTATTATTTACTCAGATTGCTGGAAGGCTTACAAATCTGATGAATTAAAGGATGATGGATACGATCACTTTACTGTGAATCATAAATATAATTTTCTGGATCCAGATAGTGGCTGCCATACACAAACTGTCGGGCAAATATGGAGAAGTGCAAAGTGGCGGAATAAAAGACATCGGGGTAGTGCTAGACATCATCTACAGTCTTATTTGGTAGAGTTTATGTGGAGACGTGGTAACCCCAAGAATTCCCTATTTTTTACTATGTTGACAGAGATTTCTACACTCATGCCTCCTGAATAACTGCCACCGACTCCGTTTTTGTAACTTATGTAAAGTTCACATACTTAAACTCCTGCATTAATTTTATAAACATTATTTATTTTTTGTCTGCTGTCATTCGTTAACTATTGTTGTGAATGTCATGCAATTTTACATAAATGCATATCAATAATAAGTTAATGATAACAAGCGGGAAATTAACTTCTTCAAAGTACATAAATTCCTACTACTTGAAAATGTGGTTATTTACGTTGTCATGGCAACGCTTTCTAAGTACTGCCTGCCACTTTTAAAAAACTGCATTCTAACGTAACAGCTGTTTTCCATTTGAAAACTTTAAGTGCATGAAGGCTAACAGCTGTGCGAAGAGTTCAGTCACAGTTGTGACATGCAACATAACACAGATTACTCTACAGACTTATTTAATGACAAAATAGAAGTCAATTTAATTACAAGTACAACACATACACAATATTATATTAATATTATATCACCTGCTGTTAATATGCACTACCATCTTACATTCGAAGTTGTACTACAAAGTGTTGCCCCGATAACAGAAAAGTACCGGCAAAACAGATAAGACCATTGGAAGCATTTTAGCCATTTATTTAATGCAAACCCAGATATGGGTTGGAGACAGTGGCATTGACACAAAGGCAGAAAGGAGTGTGAGCTGGATGTGGCAGAATTAAAGATGTTAAGATTTGCACTGGGTGTGACCAGGGTGGACAGGATTAGGAATAAGTATATTAGAGGGTCAGCCCAGGTTGGAAGGTTTGGAGCAAAGCCAGAGAGGCATGATTACGTTGGTTTGGACATGTGCTGAGGAGGGATGCTGAGTATACTGGGAAAAAGATGCTAAGGATGAAGCTACCAGGTAACAGGAAAAGAGGAAGGCCTAAGATAAGGTTTATGGATGTGGTGAGAGAGGACATGCAGGTGGTTGGTGTGACAGAGCAAGATGCAGAGGACAGGAAGAAATGGAAACAGATGATCATCTGTGGCGACCCCTAACGAGAACAGCCGAAAGAAGATGATGGTGATGATTTAATGCAAACCCAGCTTCAGCTTAATCTTTACCTCACTGAAGTTACATGATGCCCTTGGCAATCTGTGAACAATTGATTTCAACACTAACTAGCCAGCATGCCAGAGGTCTTTAAATGCAGCCAAAAACAAGACCTGAAGTTTACCGCATTATGAGAAATGTTTCTCATTCTGCGTCTTAAAAAAGTCCATGTTCTATGCTATTCTACATCAAAAGAGTCTTTCATACATTAATACTGAATTATATTAATTCATCCAAATAACTTTCTATAAGTGTAAAGTAATACGTTTTAACCAGGCTGTCATATTTATTTTTATCGGTACTTGCGTATTATCGCAACCAGATTTTCTTGGTTGCCAATTTCACATACTTCCATACAAAGTAGCCCCTGAAACACTGTAACGCTTTTTTCAGAGTGTTTACTACTGGGGAATAACTTCAGATTAGTTTCTGTAACAGTAACTTTTCAGAAAACACTCTTCCATTTTTTGTGTGCAATACACATGCACGCTTGATTTGACAGGACTGGAGTCGTTATGGGCAACGGATTTCTTTCACTGTGTGGAAGGAATCCTTCACAGAAGGCAAAGCCACACACAATAATGATGGTTTGGATTTACTTAATTTTTTTTCACAAGTTGTTAGGGTTGCCACCTTTTCAAATGGGCAAAGTTGGACATTTTTGGTACAAACATCAGATTTTACAGGCCGACACATACCCACGGTCAGTACAAAAGTTAGAACTTAAATTTTTTGCATAAATAAAAGCTTATTCTTGTAGCATTTTAGTTGCTTATTCTGTTTCTTATAACATTTAGGTATTTTAGATACAGAATAACTGTTTTATGCAACTATTTCATAAAATATAGGAAATTATTTTGTCCTAAAATCTCAGGACATTTGCCATTTTTACAATTTTTTGTCAGGACACAACTGCCCAAAGAGGGACTGTCCCTCACAAAGTGGGACAGGTGGTAACCCTACAAGTTGTACAAGTAGGCTAATGTAAAAATTAACACACTCCTACATGTCAGGAAATGCAGGTCTGTGTTGTCATATTACTTGGCGTCACATTACAGAATGTGTACTTAAGAAAGTCAGTGCGGGGTTTGAATATGCACAAAATGTTGTTAGCTCTACTTGGGTTTCATCCACAAACAGATATTTGGTTGCAAGGGGGGAGGGGGCAGAACCTACAGACAAAACACATGTATGAACCGCAATGTTAAGGATTTTGGAAGTGTTTCTGACTGAATCACTGCTAGAGTTAGCATAAACATACCAGCTGAGAGTGCGGGGTCCTGGGAGATTGCATCTCTTGCAGAACTCAGTAAATACCACAAAGGCAACATTGCAGGTCGAAATTAAGCCGGTTGTGACTTACAAGTAAAAGCACACACTTTTGTGACATGCACACACTTCACTACACAATCTGACCACATTTCCTGGACTGAGAAACGAGCGGAAAGCGTCCGCTCTTAAATTAAACAATCTTTTTGCGATAATACGTAATTTGTTCAGCATTATGAGAGAGAATGTTCTACATTTTGGAATATTTGGGAATTTTTTGTTTGAGAGCAATGTTTGAAACACTAAAAGTACAAATTAATGCTACATCACCATCAGTTGTTACCCATGAACTCATCCCTATTTATTAAAATATGTAGTAATATTTCGAGGAAAATTATGTTACACACTTGATGGACAAACTTGAAAGAATGAAAGACAATGGGTGGGCTGCAACATTTGTACAAACATTGAGACTTCAGCTGTATTCAATCAGCTGGTTCTAAAGAAACAGCTATGTGATCTTTGTAAGTTTAATATTCAGTGTTTAGATAGTTGCTGTAGACAGAAAAGAGTGATGCATCTTGGGAAAGAGCAGAAATGTAGCTGCTGGTAAGAATTTACTAAACAGCAATGATGACGGGTAATCAGGAGCTGGAAGAAAAACTGATCTGCATATGGACACTGAGTGATCAGAAAAAAATATTATTTATCTTTTGATATAACATCAGGTATTAAAAACCTGACAAGTTATTGTAATGCATTTATTAATTTATTTATTATATCAATAGGTAGGTTACATTTATATCAATTTAAGACATTTTAGTGTACAATACAATATTTATATACAGTTATTTATTCAGCAGTATGAATTATTATTATATAGCTTGTTTGTAGGGAATGTAGAGAGACATGGAATCAGTATGATACATTTTCCGTTTATAGGTTCATAGGTTCATAGGTTCATACTAGGCTATCTGCCCTGGGGCAATTATAAGCCTAGCCCGATTCTGTCTGGCTTACGCCACCCCTTGATTTGAGTATAATGTGCCCTTTTTAAGGTTTAGTTTACTGTGCCTCTGTCTAATAGTGACACGGGAGTAATCCCTGAGACAAACCTATGATCCCCCATCCACTTATCGAGATTCTTCTTGAAGAGATTCAGTGAGGTGCTCTGCCTCACATGAACTGGAATTTTATTCCAGAGCGAAGGGAGCCTCTGGGTCATGAACCTGTCCCTCCAGCAAGTTCTATTTATTTCTGTGCTGAGGTTCAAGTCCCTTGAGCGTGTGGCTCTAAGGGATTTAGATTTACTGAGGTGGAGCATGTCCATCAATTCTGGATTTGACACAGCCTTGTATGTCAGGCATAGATCGCCTCGAAGTAGGCGGCATGCAACTGAGTAGAGCTGGAGCTTTTCTAACCGAGCAGCATATGGCATCTGTTTGAGACCCCTGATCCTCTTGGTGAGATACTTTTGGGGTCCTTCCAATTGCTGCAGGTGTCGGGTAAGGTACATCCCAAAAGGGGCATTGTATTCTATGATGGGCCCGATGAGGGATGAATAAAGGGGCACAATTACCTCTCTTGATCTAGATGTGAAACCCTTCGTGATGAGGTGGGCCATGTTTCTTCTTATTCAGTCTCTAAATACATTTACACATGGATGGAATGTCACAGATAATACATAATAGTCAGTTGTAACAACTTACGTTAAGGTCAATGTATTGTTATGTTATTTCTTTAGGACCACTTGTTTGTTATAGGACAAGATACAATTGTTTAGTATGTAATACAAACTAACTGTTGGTATAGCTTTAAGAGGTGCGAAAATGGTAAATGGATACAAGGTTTCAACAAAGTATCCGTTGATTTTAGAGCCAAATTCTAAAATATATAATGCGAGATATGGCAAAGGGAAAATGTTCTGAAGAAGCCCACTATACGAGTGGGTGAAAGAGCTTAACCAGCTTTTGTGTTTTTCATGTGCTGTTAGTTTTTGGTGTTTTCGATGTGATGTTCATTTATTGGAGTTGAATAAAATTTGCATTTTACCAGAGGTGCTTGTACACTTATTGGAGTGTCTGTGACAAGGGATCATTGGTTGTCACCATCTTTTTCGTATATTCAGTTATTATTCGAGTCATGGACATCTCCGGTGTTAGTTCACCCTGTGAAAAAGTTGAGGATATGAACGATCTGTCCAAATTACGTGAAGAGGTGGTATCTTTGAAAGGCGAAATTAGCAGGCTATTTGAGCTATTCCATAACATGCATCCTACAGGTACTGGTTCAAACATATCTGTTAACACCAACAGCGAATTCAAAGGTAACATTAACTATGGACAAAGCAGTAACAGTAAACCTTTTTTGGACGGTCGGCTACAGGAGGGGTAGACCACATCCAATCGTTCCAATAGCCCAGTGAGGCAAATGGCTTCCTCATATAAAGTGAGGCGAGATACAGGCAACGACAGTTTTTCCTTAACAAATGGACAGGATGTGGGAATCGGATGCAGTCCCAAGGAAATGGCTCATGGACTAGACATCACAGAGCCTCTAAATAGCAGTAAAATTAACATCACGGATTTCACCTTTGATTTCTCCATTTATGATGTCAATGAAGAGGCGAAACATACAGGCACTAAACCGAAGAGAGTATTTCCTTTAAAAACTTATTCAACAGTTATTAACAGCTCAACACAACATAATAAAGGTACTGTTCCTTCTACCAATCATTTAGAAAGAGCTGACTTGTCTAGTAAACACAAACAGTTTAACAATTTTCTAACTACTGATTGCAACTTTGATAAAATGACACTGAATCAAAAGGAGGGCTCCGTACACTCGGAAGATTTGGGGAGTCTTAAAGACATGATTTATTTGTTAGGTAAAAAATTTAAAGGAATAAATGGAATCAAAGCTGACAATGCATACTTTCAAAAATGTATTAACATGAAAATAGTCCCAATGGGACTGAGATTTTTTAAAGCACCCATGGGTATTACATTGACAGACAACAGTATTGCTGAATTTAATGCATTTTTTAATCAATGCGGTTTGAATTTTATGAGAATGCTCATAAAATATAGTGATGAAACATTATGCAAATTAGTACAGGAAACAGAAATTTTAAACACCAAGATAACAAATGATTTATTATTTTCTGAATGGGACAGACTATACAGTAAGCAATTTAATTTAGCTGAGAAATGGGTACAAAATATTTGTGCAAGGAAGCACAAGAACATTTCAAGGGATTTAGAACAGTCTAAAAAAGGTACGATTTATTATTGGCATAAACAAAAAGAAAGAGGTAAAAATGCCAACAAAATACCTTATCAGAAATATACAGAAGAAGTTTTACAGGATAGGAATTAACATAATAAGGAATCCCATTTTCAGAGGGACGATATCAAGCAGGGGCAACCATACAGGAACAGATATCAACAGCAGTATCAGTCACCGGTAAGACCCAGGCAGAGGCAATGGGGGTGGGGGGGGGGGCAATGGTAACAGACAGTTTGGTAGATGAATACAGTGTACATCAAGATATTGTAGTTCAAGAGAACATATATACACATAATAACTTTAATATTTATAATTTTTCGAGTTTAGACATACACAAAGCACATTTCAATTTATTGGCCAAGGGCATGAAATGTATACCTTATCCACATTTTGATTTGGTGGATTGTTTATGTGAGCTCAAAAAATTCACTAGGAAGATGAACCTTGCTATCTTTTTTAAAGACAAATTACAGATGCAACAAACCACAGATATGAATAATCATAACAGAGATAGTATTATAAAGAAAAAAGTACATTCATACCACCTAGTCACCCTATGGCCGATACTTATGAAAAAATAGTGACAAAAGAGATCTATCGAGTATCTTATCATTCTCACAAAGTCAATACAAGCAATTTAACAGAAGCGGAAAGGAAGACACTAAAGGCATTGCAGAATGACACTAACATCAGGTTGATGAAGCCGGACAAGGGGGGTGGTATCGTTATTTATGATAGTATTAAGATATACAAAGAAAATGTATGATATTCTCTACTATTCAGGTAAATACGAATCTATCTCCATTAATGAGATGAATATAGCTTATCAAAAGATAGATTCGTATATAGAGGAATTTTATATTGATGGTAGAATCACCAGGGACATTTATACATTTTTGGGTGTTAAGTATCCGAGACTAGCTACAATGGTGGGCATACCAAAAATACATAAGGATACCAAAGACCCCCCTTTCCAGCCTATTATATCAGGTAGTAAATCTAAAACATTTCCTATGGGAAAGTTAATAGATTTGAGGTTAAAACATGTATACAGTAGGATACCTCATATGGTTAAGGATTCTTAGGAGTTTTTGGGTACATATCCTATTGGTACATGTACGGAAGGATTGTTTTTTGTCACTATTGATGTTATCGACCTTTTTTCATGCATACCCAAGCAAGCTGGATTAGAGGCTTTTTGTAACAGTATCACTAAGCATACAGATTTCATTTGGGATGAGACATGCCTCATTATGGAATTGATGGCTATTGTGTTAGACAACAATTTCATATATTTTGAGGGTGAGTATTTCAAGCAGACCAGGGGGGTAGCCATGGGAGCAGCTTGTGCTCCCATATTTGCCAACCTGGTTATGCTAGACTGGAAGGACTCTGTCCTATTTCCTAGTAAGTTTATTAAGAGTATCAAACATTAGTCAAGGTTTTTAGATGATATATACATTTTATGGGATGATAGTAAGGAAAATTTAGATGCATTCTTTCAATTTCTCAATACCACTAGTGAATATCTCAAATTCACATATGCATATAATACTGAAGGTATAGCTTATCTTGATACATATACAAGAAGGATGGTAGCTTCAATTCCAGTATACACAGAAAGAAAACTTTTTCTAATGATTATCTGGAATACAGTAGTTGTCACCCGGTTAATATGAAACACAACATATTCAAAGGGCAATGCATACGTACTGCCCATATGATTTCTGATGTCAAAACGATGGTAGAAGAAATTAAATTTATGACTGAATTGTTTCTAGAGAGAGGCTATCCATCGAAAATGATGACAAATATAGGACAATATGTAATTCAAGAATGGGGTACTAAGTATAAACCTTTATTAGGATCTGTATTTGAGACTAAACAGGTTAAAAATGTGTTGATCAATCATGATAAAGAGACAACTTTTCATCAGAAATCTTTTATACTACAACACAGCCCAGTAGCAGACAAAGTAGTAAACATATTAAACAAATTTTGGTATTTGATTTAACGAGATTCCATTTTATTGGAAACAATGGGTAACAGACCAATATTTGTTTATAAAATGGGAAGGAATATAAAAAAATTATTAGTCCACAAAACTGTAGATGTAGGTAAGGGGTTAAAGAATGCTAACACTACCCATACCATTAAATGTGGAACATGCAATCAATGTAAATACATATTTGAAAAGGAAAGGATGATTATTCAGAATGAATTAAAAACTTTAGTTAAATTCAAATATGGGAATTGTAGAACCAAAATGCTCATATACCTGGCCAAGTGTTGTGAATGTGCAAGTTATTATATAGGTAAGACAGAGAGGTGTCTTAGACAGTGAATATATGATCATATATACTGTATTAGAAAGAAGGACCCCACAAATGTATTATACAGACATATAGAAATGATGGGGGACACACATAATTTTAAATTTGCCATTCCGGAAATAATCACAATAGATCCCAGAGGTGGTGACTATAAAACTTTGTTGAGTTTTAAGGCGGCTTGGTGGCAACTTTATTTAGATGCAACCACCCCACCAGGCCTCAATGAATATATTTCATGTAAACCCATCTTGAAAAAGGTTTAATTAATTATAAAAACAGGAGTTTAGGGTGATGAAGTGTACTAAATATTAGGTAAATATTAGGTTGCTCAATTAGGTCTTAATAATTAATCAACTGAAACCACACTTTTTTTACTGAATTTTTATGAATAATATTTATTGTATTTATCTATATTTACATGTATTTATATATATATTATGTAATCAAGCTATTGTAATGCATTTATTAATTTATTTATTATATCAATAGGTAGGTTACATTTATATCAATTTAAGACATTTTAGTGTTCAATACAATATTTATATATAGTTATTTATTCAGCAGTATGAATTATTATTATATAACTTGTTTGTAGGGAATGTAGAGAGACATGGAATCAGTATGATATATTTTCCATTTCTTCTTATTCAGTCTCTAAATACGTTTACACATGGATGGAATGTCACAGATAATACATAATAGTCAGTTGTAACAACTTACGTTAAGGTCAATGTATTGTTGTGTTATTTCTTTAAGACCACTTGTTTGTTATAGGACAAGATACAATTGTTTAGTATGTAATACAAACTAACTGTTGGTATAGCTTTAAGAGGTGTGAAAATGGTAAACAGATACAAGGTTTCAACAAAGTATCCGTTGATTTTAGCGCCAAATTCTAAAATATAACTCGAGATATGGCAAAGGGAAAATGTTCTGAAGAAGCCCACTATACGAGTGGGTGAAAGCGCGTAACCAGTTTTTTGTGTTTCTCATGTGCTGTTAGTTTTTGGTGTTTTCGATGTGCTGTCCATTTATTGGAGTGGAATAACATGTGCGTTTTACCAGAGGTGCTCGTACACTTATTGGAGTGTCTGTGACAAGGGATCGTTGGTTGTCACCTTCTTTTTCGTATACTCAGATGCTGCCCTTTACCTTTATCTATTAGCTTGATTACATTTTCAAAATGTTGAATATTTTTCCTAACCTCTGATGCCTCCTCATTTGAGAAACAGAGTGTTTTTAACTTTAGTTTATTTGATGTGCAGATTTTATTCACATAAAGGCTTGTTGTTTTCAACTTTCACCAGAGCCTTGCTTCATTTAAAAAAGTTTTAAATTGCTAATTTTGTAGAGTTTTAATTGCATTTACTGTTTAGGACTACACACTCAAGTGTGTTAGCCTTTTCTGTGTTTATTTACTGTATTATTGCATTGTTTAGCCTGTTTCAACAAAAAAAATACTATCTTGTTTGCTCATTTCCCACCTTTTCTAGCCAGTCCATATACCAGGCTTTGCTTGTCTCAGGACTTTATTTTCTGTGTTCAGAGCTATCCAGACCTTGCTGTGGTAGAGGGAAGTCCTACTGCCTACCGGTGGGATTGGTGAGCATTGTACTGCCTATCTAACACTAGAGGAGTGGTTTCCAGCTCTGAAATTGTAATTTTATTAGCCTTTTTGGGCTGATTTCTATCCCTTTCAACTTTCTGGCTTAAAAACGCGTGTGTTTGCACATTTTTCATATCGTGCAGCACTGTGAGGCTACAGTTAAACTATTCCACGTGCCAGAAAGTCTGCTCTTCATATTTTCCCTTAAAACTAGCTGGTTTCTCAGTAGTAGCACTAAAATCTGAACCCCTGTGACTAGCACTTGCTCTAGAACCTGCTGGAAAGCACTAGGAATCCTGAAACAGATATAAGCACTCAGCTATCCTTGTCAATAAGGAGAAATTAATCATAGGCACCTAACAGCCTATAATTGCAAAGTACCTTGCAAAGGTAAGGGAAAACAGCTCTTAAACTTTACAAAAAAAGCACCTAAACAGGCATGTCCAAGGGTCAGCTTCTGGTGATTTCTCCTGTCCACCTGGTGAATTTGGGCATACTGGGGCAATGCAGCAACTGCCTCATGTACACAGACAATCCTGTTCTCCTACCACCCAACACTACAACCTGCGAGAGATGCACTTACATAGCCAAACTGGAAGCAAAGCTTTCTCCGGCCAAGATTGTGCTAGACAGTCAAGAGGAGAAGGTTAAAACCTGCATCACACCTCAAGCAACTCATAGCCCTTCAAAACCCACACCATCAACACCCACACATAGCAACACTAAACCCACATATGAGGAGGCCCTTAACATTAACCCGCCCAAGTAACAAGGACCTCTGAAGCCGAAACGCAAACAAACACCAGTCACAACCAAAGTGACACATAGCTCACAACACCAGTGTGCCACCCAACAACAGCCCCAGTGTGCCACCCAACAACAGCCCCTAAGGCAAGACAATGTACCCAACACTTTAGTCATAGGTGTCTCTATAGTCAAGCACACTGATGTCCCACTCACCAGACTGAACAAGGAGAAAATTACACTCAGCTGCCTGTCAGGTGCCAGGATCCGCCTCATAAAGCATGCACTAAAGTCACTCCACAACAAGTACAAATACGACTCTGTCATTGTCCATGCTGGAGTGAATGACTTGAGACGTACCTCCCTGGACTACATGAAAAAAGACATGGAAGAACTCTTGGATCATGTGACCCAGGCAGGTATGACCCTAGCCCTGAGTAGCATCCTGCCTTCGCCCAGAATTATACCACAGTATAAGGACAAAATGATTGACTTCAACAATTGGCTAAACTTCTGGTGTCATTCAAAGGGGATCCAGTATTTGTCTGCCTGGGAAGACATGATCGACAAACCACAATGCTTTGCCAGAGATGGTCTGCACCTGTCACCCCTGGGATTCAGGTTACTGGCTAAAGCTCTTGCGACCCCTATAGTGCCTTTTTTAGGCAAGGTTCAAAGGGTAAAACCACCACCGTAACAGATAGAAGCATGCAAAATCTGAAGGTAATGCTACTCAATGCTAGAAGTCTAAACCTCAAAATGCACTCTCTCAAGGCACTCCTAAAAATGGAGATCATCGATATCTGTGCAGTAACTGAGACCTGGTTCAAGGCTTCAGAGAGCACCCCTGCAATACCAGGCTACAATTCTTACCACACTTTTCGGTCACAAAACCAGGTCTGAAACACTAAAGGTGGAGGAGTGTCCATATTCACCAAGGATATTCACACCTCTAGGCTAGTTGCCCAACACAATGCATCTGAAATTCTCCAGGTGCAACTAACACTAGGTAAGACTGCAATCCAAATTGTAGCTTGCTACAGATCCCCCACCATGCCCCAAGATTCTCACTATACCTTTCTAAACATACTGGAAAATATTAAGATACAACCAAACACCCTAATACTGGGTGATTTCAACTACCCTGCCATTAATTGGGAAAACTACTCCGGTACCAACTCCTTTTCCCAACAGTTCTTGGAATTCATAAATTCCAATGCCCTGGATCAACTAATACATTGTCCCACCAGGGGCTCCAAAATCCTAGACCTGGTCATTACCAACATGGGAGATAGATGCTCCACACCAGTGGTCACCCCCTCATTGGTCAGGTCTGACCATAAGCAAATCACCCTTGACATCCACATCCCACCCCCACCCCCCAGTAAGGAAACCTCCTTAAAAAACTTCTCCAAAGCCAACTTCAAGCTACTGAAGTCACAACACCCACACAGATGGGATCTGGAAGTTCAACTGCAGAATCCTACACTAAGGCACTGTACGAGCACATCCACTCATGCATAAATCGTGCCATCCCATATAGAACCAAGATGCTCTTCTCCAAAAAAGGAAGCCAATCTGGTGGTCCCCTGCTATAAGCAAACTATACAACAAAAGGAAAAAAACTGTTGCAAAAAAGAGGAAAATCCCAGGATGCAAAAAACTCCCTCACCAGCCTCAGTAAGAAGCTGAGATCCCTCATAAAATCCTCAAAAGCTAGTTATGAAAATAAAATTGCCAAAGATTCCAAAGACAACCACAAAGCATTCTATAGTTATGTCAAGAATCTAAATGGCAGTGCTCAGATCTGCTCTGAGTTACAACAGAATGGCATTAAATATACTGATCCCAAGGATATTGACAATATCTTGGCAGATCGATTTAGTGCCAACTTCACCCCCTCTCACCCCTAAAAGGCCCATCTCAATACCAAAATATTGCCAAATTCCGATAATCACGGCCACACAGGTAGAAACCTCACTCTCCAAAGCTAAGAATTCAGCATCCATGGGACCAGATGAGATCCTGGGCTGTGTACTACATGAACTACAAAATGAACTGGCACCTCACCTAAGTGTCATGTTTAATCATAGCCTCACCTCAGGTTTCGTGCCCACTGAGTGGCGCACAGCTACAGTTATCCCGCTCCACAAGGGAGGATCCGCCTTGGATCCCGGGAACTACCATCCCATCAGTCTGACAAGCCTGATCTGCAAGGGTATGGAAAGCATTATCATGGAACTTATAAACAAAGACATTGGCAACCTTCAAACACTGGACCCCACCCAGTTTGGGTTCGTGAAGGACCGATCTTGTCTGCTGAATCTGATTGACTTCTTCGAATCAGTCTCCAGAGCTGTGGATGAGGGTAAGGTGGTCCACACAGCCTATCTGGACCTTGCCAAGGCCTTCAACACCATCCCCCACTCTGGAATCATAGATAAACTTACTATGCTGGGCATAAATCCCTATGTCACTCGATGGGTTGCCAACTGGCTTACTGACGGAACCCAGACTGTAAAAGTAGCCAACTCCAAATCCATCTCCAGACAAGTGACAAGTGGAGTACCTCAGGGTTCAGTCCTGGGACCACTCTTGTTTGGCATCTACTTCTCTGAAGTACAGGCCAACACTAAGGGACTCTGGCTAACAAAGTTTGCAGATGACTACAAACTGGGAGCCATTATTGAATCCCTAAATGATGTGGATGTTCTACAAAAGGGCCTTATAGAAACAGATGCCTGGTGCCAGAGCCATGGGCTCAAGCATAATGCCAAGAAATGTATAGTTATCCCCTTTGGAAAAAAACATGTACCCATGAATTACCACATAGGTGGCAGGACCTAAACATCAAAAGTGTGATGGGAGACTTAGGGACACGGGTGGACAGTAGTCTCACTTTCGATCACCGCATCGCCATGGGCTCAAGCATAATGTCAAGAAATGTATAGTTATCCCTTTTGGAAAAAAACATGTACCCATGAATTACCACATAGGTGGCAGGACACTAAACATTGAAAGTGTGATGAGAGACTTAGGGACACGGGTGGACAGTGGTCTCACTTTCGATCACCACATCACCACAACAGTCAGGAATCCTTCTATGTGGCACACCTCATCACTAAGGGCTTTTCATCCAGAAAAAAGGAGGTCATTGTCCCACTGTACTCATCCCTCATTAGACCCATTATAGAGTATAATGCCCCGTTTGGTATGTACCTCGCAAGACATCTGCAACAGCTGGAAAGACCACAGAAATACCTTACTAAAAGAATCACAGGCCTAAAGCAGATGCCATATGCTGACAGTCTAAAAAAACTCCAGCTATATTCTGTGGCATATCGTCTACTCAGAGGCGATCTCTGCTTAACATACAAGGCCATGTCAAACCCTGAGCTGTTGGACATGCTCCACTTAAAGAAATCCCAATCTCTCAGAGCCACACACTCCAGGGATCTAAACCTTGTCATCACAATGAACAAAACATGCTGAAGGGATAGGTTCCTGACCCAGAGACTCCCCTTACTCTGGAATAGACTGCCAATACATGTCAAGCAGAGCGCCTCCTTGGCCCTCTTCAAAAGGAACCTTGATGATTGGATGGGAGATAGGAAATTCACCCCAGGGATCATGTCAGTCACCCTGCTAGACAGGGGCCTAGAGAAGTAAATATTGTGGGAAGAAATATCCAGGGAATTGTTATGGCTAGGCTTGCATAGGCCCTAGGGCCGATAGCCTAGTACCAACCTATGAACCTATGAGTTACTTCACAGCACCTCAGAATTGGTAGCCCACGATATATTCTTTCCAAGTTGTTAGTCCAAGGCTGCAGCAAATGTCCACCTGCAAAAACTATTCTCATCTTTTATTCAAGTTGTTCTTAATACTGGTACTCTGTGACCAACGTGGATTTCAGTCTGTGATATTCCATATAGAACTGGACTTGAAGCATTTCCTGTGTTTGAGGTTTGCCTGTTTCCTGTTGTTATTTGGTGCAGCATCACTGTGGGTTTCCTTTTGTTACTTGGTGGTGCAGCATCACTGTGGGTTGTTGAGTGAAACAGCGGTGTCCTTTATAACTGATATTTATTTGCTCCTTGATCTCCTCTCTGTTACTAATTGTTGGTAACATTTTTGTAAGAATGCAACCTGGGCTTGGCAGTGCTGTTGTTATGGTTTCCATCTTGATAAGAGCAGATGTCAACTGTCTTGCTGGGTACTTCATGGAGGGCTGCCCCCTTTCAGATATTGCAGCAATGTTGACAAACTGTAAAATAACACAACTATACTTGTGTTAGATGCATTGTAGTTTTAACCGCTGTTGCTATTTGAGCTGTAACAGTGTAGATTAGCCAGCCTGTGATTGCCTCAATCCTCACCACTAACAACAGTGAGGGGCGTGCATGTAGGGAAAAGATAATAAATACACACACACAGTAAAGTACAATTTCCCTTAAGAGCACACAGAGATCACAGTAAGTCTGGGGCTGGTTCCTCCCTTTCTCTCCCGGTCCCCAATCAGACTCCCCACTGGTACAGCTATTGGGTCCAGATCTCAGTTCATTGGGGAAGCTAAAACCTCCAGCATCCTCTCTGTCCAACCAGTGCTTCGTGTCCCTGCCCAAGTAGCTGACACACACACACACACACACACACACACACACACACACACACACACACACACACACACACTTTGAGCTAAGAGTTTATACAACCACACAGACACTCCTGGGGAAGGCTGGCACAGGTTCTCCAGCTGTGCCTACTTTCTGCCCAGTCTAAAAGGTAGTACCAGCTGCCACCACTCACTAATATTTATCAGCTCCTCAAAGGCCCTTATTAAAGGGTGCCCAATTATTACTGTGCAATATTATTATCCAAATGGTAAGTGTGACTAAACAGCAAAGCTTATTTGGAGTGACTTGGTTCAGTATCACTATATATATATATATATATATATATATATATATATATATATATATATATGCAATGTACTCTAGAGCTTAAATTATCTCTACACAAAACAGCCACAATTGAAAGATTTTAAAATATTTAATAATAAATAACAAAAACACAAGACAACACTTCTTACTACACAATGCTAATCAAAGAGTTCAGAGATCACATAGAAATGTTTAAAATAATACAGTAGAAAAAGTTCTGACATCACAGAAAAACACTTAGTCTAATGTTCCTAATTCATAGCTATTTCTAAGAGAAGCACTAAAGTCTAAGATCCTACTTACATATAGAAACAGGCAGAGTGGTGAGTTGGATATTCTCAAGACAAATGCTCTAATGCTCTCATTCTTTCTGTCCTTAAATTGATACCACAGTACCACTGATTCATTTCAGATTACATAATTTCTTTCTGGTTCCCAGACTAACAGACTTTCAGAAGGTAATAGCCCCTTTGATCTTGCATCTGGTCAGGAACCAGAGCAATAAAATAAATTATACATGCAAATTCTAGCCATTAACTCTGGCCTAAAAACAATAAGCAGAATTCCTTCATCCAGACATATTGGCTCCGAGTATTGACATCAAAGAATTGACTAATCAGTTTTGTTACAGCAGAGTGCATTGTTGTTACATTTTTGCAGTTTGATATCCAATGCAGTCTTTTCACATTTAAGAGAACAAGCCCGTGGCTTACATTAATATTTACAAATGACAGAATTATCTACAAAATTCTATCTTGCTAGTCTGGCAGCCTTCACCTACCTTCACACATTTCTCCCTGAGAGAACAAGCTAGATTTTCAAGTGACCCTTGAGATACGCTGATTGAGAAGGTTAGGTCTATCTGAGTATACCTTACCCCATTTCTTGTCTTGAGAGCCCATCTGCTTTGGTATTGCTAATCCCACTGCGGTGCTACACTGACATATCATATGCTTGCAACCCTAGGCTCCATCTTAGCAACTTGCCATTTTGCTGGATGGCTCTGTCCTTGTCAGATCTGTGAGGGGACCAGCTATGGTACTATAACTGGGGACTAACTTTCTGTAGTACCCTGCTGTCCCTAAGAATGCCCTCACCTGCTTTTTGGTAACAGGTGCAGGCCATGCCTGAATGGCTTCTGCTTTGGCAGGTTCTGGGCTGATCTTACCACTCCCCACTCTATGTCCCAGGTAGGAGACCTCTGCCATACCCACCTTACATTTGCTGGGCTTAATGGTCAACCCTGCCCTCTGTAGTCTGCCCAGCACCTCCCTGACATGCTGAAAGTGCTCTTGCCAGGAATGGCTGTAGATGACAATATCATCTAGGTAAGCAAAAGCAAACCCTCCTGCTCCTGCTAGGATATGATCTACTAGCCTCTGAGAAGTCGCTGGGGCATTTTTCATCCCAAAGGGCATCTTTGTGAACTCATACAAGCCAAAAGGAGTCACAAAGGCTGACTTCTCTTTAGCACTGGGAGTGAAGGGCACCTGCCAGTAACCCTTGGTAAGATCAATGGTTGTAAGATTCTTAGCCTCACCCAGCTGCTCTAGGGTTTCATTTGTCCTAGGCATAGAGTAAGCATCTGACTCTGTGTGACTATTTAATTTCCTGTAGTCCACACAGAACCTGGTGATGCCATCTTTCTTTGGCACCTGCACCACTGGGGAGGCCCAGGGATTGTTGGACTCTTGAATCACCCCAGTTCCAACATCTCCTGTATCTCCTCCCTCAGAATCTGTTTGACTCTCTCAGGCATGGTATAACGGGCCTGCCTAACAGGCGTTTGGGGTCCTGTACCCACCTTGTGCTGCACCAGTTGAGTGCACCCTGGTTTCCCAGTGAACATGTCCCCAAATTCCTGTAACACTGCTCGGATTTCTCAAACCTGAGTAGGAGACAGCTGCTTGGACATTGCTACCCCTTCCACTGAGGTGTCAGTCTGACCCTCACTGAGGAGATCAGTCACCAGAGCTCCCTCAGACTCCTCCTGTAATCCACTGCAAACGCTCAGCACAAGGGCCTCCCTATCATGGTAAGGTTTCATTATGCTACATGGTACAATTTGTCCCCCTTCCTTCTGCCTAGCAGTTCCACCATGTAGTTAACATCACTTACCTTTCCTATCACCTTGTAGGGTCCCTCCCAAGCTGCTTGCAGCTTGTTGTGTCTGACAGGAATGAGAACCATTACCTGCTGCCCCACAGCATACTCTCTAGATCAGGTATTCCTGTCATACCACACCTTTTTCTGTTGTTGGGCTTGTACTAGGTTCTCCTGGGCCAAGACCATTAGTTCCCTGAGCCTTGCCCTGAGGTTTAGGACATATGCCACAACAGACTCCTTGTGAGATTCACACTCACCTTCCCACTCATCTCGAATTAAATCTAGAGGCCCCCTCACCCTATTCCCATGCAACAACTCAAAGGGTGAAAAACATGGATACCTGGGAAACCTCTCTGTAAGCAAACAACAGATGGGGCAAATATCTGTCCCACTCCCTCTTAAACTGGTCTGCAAATGCCCATAGCGTGGACTTGATTGTAGAGTTTAACCTTTCAACAAGACCATTAGTCTGGGGATGGTAGGGGGTGGTCTTCAGGTGCTTCACCCCACAGGACTTCCACAGACAAGCCAGCAGGTCTGACATGAAATTAGCACCTCTGTCAGTCAGTAGTTCTTTTGGGAAATCTACCCTGCAGAAAATCTCTAACAAAGCATTTGCTACATTTTCTGCCTCAATGGAGGACAGAGCCACTGCTTCAGGGTATCGTGTAGCATAATCCACTACCACTAGGATATAATTTTTCCCTGTGGAACTTGGGGTACTCAGATGCCCCACAATATCCATAGCTACCCTCTGAAATGGCTCTTCAATCACAGGCAAAGGCATTAAAGGAGCTCTCACCTTGTCTCCTGCCTTGCCTATCTTTTAGCACTGCTCACAGGTCCCACAGTACCCTGTTACATCTCTGGAAATTCCAGGCCAATAGAAGTTCTGCATAATATGTCTCTTTATACATTTTATGCCCATATGGCCTGCAAAGGGAATATCGTGGGCTATGGCTAGAAGCACCAGACAGTAGGCTCCAGGCACTACCAACAGCTGTATTTGTTCACCTTCTAGCTCTCCCTCAGGGGTCCATTCTCTATACAGTAACCCTTTGTCTCAGTATACAGATTCTCCCTTCCCTTGAGAATCAGGTGCCTCCCTAGCTACTTTCTTCAGCCCTTGCAATGTAAGTCCTGAGAGCTGAGCCTTTCTCAACTCTCTCTTTGTAATCCTTTCCAGCACCCCTTCCACAGGAAGTCTGGAATCCTCTGACAGTGGTGCCTCACTGTCAGCCTGGGTACTACTACTCACCTCTACCTTTGCAGTCACTCTGTCCAAGGGAGCATCAGTACCTACAAGCAGCTGTGGCTCGCCTTCAGTCTCACTGCTACAGAGTAGCTCCCTCCCTAAAGTAACCACCTCACCAGTCCTGGCTGAAAGTATGCAGTCTGTCTGGGGCTCCCCCAGGCTACCAGACCCACATGCTTGTCTCCAAGCCCGACTGCGTGTAACTGTATAAGCACATGGTATTGCCTCATCCAAATCCTTCCCTATTCGGACATCTGCAGGATGGTACTTCAGTACCCCTGTTGTCTCAAGACAACCTACTATTGGCATTTTGTCTTTCCCACTAACTGGCTCTCTCACATTTTGTTCCCCACCTTGCCTCCGTGGACATCTGTATGCCAAATGGCCCCACTGGTTGCATTCAAAACATTTATCCCTAGGTCCTGGATATGTACCTGGACTAGTGGCTTCCCCTGCTACTGAAAGATTCTGTTGGGGCAGTCTGTGCTGCCCACCATGGGTTCCTTTAGACCCATGAGCAGTACTTGGGGTCCCTTTTCTGTGCAGGGATGCCCTGCTTGCTAGGTATAGGTCTCCATTCTTCCCCAACTCATCTGAAGTTGCACACTGTCTATCAGCTAACCAGATCTTCATGTCCTCAAGCAAAGTGCTAAGAGCTTGTTCCCTCACCAAAATGTCTGCCAGCCCTTCAAAAGTGGTGACCTGACATCCACTTACCCACCTATGAAATTAAGTTCTCAGTTCAGCAACATATTCACACACACTTTCATCTGCCTTGCGTCTATGCTCACAAAAGTTTTTCCTATACGTTTCAGGTGTTAGCTTAAAAATTCTAACAAGTGATTTTTAACAGCAGTATAATCAAAATATTCACAATCAGAATGTTTAGACAACACAGTTACAGTTTTACCATGGAGTAAGGGGTTCAGGAACCATACCCAGAGCCTTTGGTCAACATCATACTGTTTACATGCCCTCTCAAACATATGAATGAAACTATCAGAATTATCCCCCTCTTTAAACTGCAGAAGAAATTTACTGACCTTTTGTGTTTCTGGGGTCCAGTTACTCCCTTCCCCATTACCTCCATGACTCTGGCAAAGAGTCTGCATCTCCTTCTCATGCTGCCTCTGCCTCCCCCTTTCCTCAGCTTCCAGGCATAGCAGTTTCTCATTCTCCTCAACCTGCAACTGTAGCAGTTTCTCATTGTCCTCACTCTCTAGATGCCTCAGTCTCCCAGCTGCTTCTATTTCCAAATGCCTGGCCTCCAACTCAAGTCTCTTTAGCTCCAGATAGATTTTTAAGTCCTCTGCAGAAAGGTTGAGCTGTCCATTATCTGAGTGTGGTATGTCTCCACTGCCAGTCTGATCATCCTCCTGGTTACTGTTTTCTGATGCAGCTGTGACCAAAGCTGCAATCATGTCTGCCTTAGTCCGGTTTTCATGCACCAGTCCCCTAGCCTGGCACATCTCAGACAGCTGGCTCCTTGTCAGCTTTCCGTAATCCTCTGCTGACATGCTGCCTGCTCTCCCTAACTAACTAAACTAACAAAAGAAATAAAACAATTTTGATCTGACCTCTGAGTATTCACTGTGTGGTTGATTTAGAGTACAAAATACCTTCAGTGATCACTGTACACAAGCTACAGGAATTCACTCTACCCACATCACTACAAGCCAGTTAGTATTTGCCAACCAATTAATATGCGGTGTGGATATCCTACCACTGCCAAGCAATTAATATGTGATGCCCGCGCACTGGCCCAGCAATCAAGGAGCCTCAATCCTGACCACTAACACCAGTGAGGAGCGTTCATATAGGGAAACGATAATAAATACAAACACAGTAAAGTACAATTTCCCTCAAGAGCACACAGAGATCACAGTCAGTCTGGAGCTGGTTCCTCCCTTTCTCTCCAGGTCCCTAATCAGACTCCCTACAGGCACAGCTATAGGTCTAGATCTCAGCCTAGTGGGCAAGCTAAAACCTTCAGCACCCTCTCTGCCCAATCAGTGCTTTGTGTCCCTGCCCAAGTAGCTGACACACAAACACTTTGAGATAAAAGTTTATACAACCACAAAGACACTCCTGGGGAAGGCTGGCACAGGTTCTCCAGCTGTGCCCCCTTTCTGCCCAGTCTAAAAGGTAGTACCAGTTGCCACC
Source organism: Protopterus annectens (assembly GCF_019279795.1). Taxonomy (NCBI): domain Eukaryota; kingdom Metazoa; phylum Chordata; order Ceratodontiformes; family Protopteridae; genus Protopterus; species Protopterus annectens. The sequence continues at coordinate 1,004,977,484 of NC_056726.1, forward strand.
ACCCACTAATATTTATCAGCTACTCAAAGACCCTTATTAAAGGGTGTCCAATTATTACTTTGCAATATTATTATCCAAATGGTAAGTGTGACCAAACAGCAAAGCTTATTTGGAGTGACTTGGTACAGTATCACTATATATATGCAATGTACTCTAGAGCTTAAATTATCTCTACACAAAAAGCCACAGTTGAAAGGTTTTAAAATATTTAATAATAAATAAAAACACAATACAATACTTCTTACTACACAGTGCTAGTCAAGAGTTCAGAGATCACAGAGAAATGTTTAAAATAATACAGTAGAAAAGGTTCTGACATCACAGAAAAACACTTAGTCTAATCTTCCTAATTCTCAGCTATTTCTAAGAGAAGCACTAAAGTCTAAGATCCTACTTACATATAGAAACAGGCAGAGTGGTGAGTTGGATGTTCTCAAGACAAATGCTCTAATGCTCTCATTCTTTCTGTCCTTAAATTGATACCACAGTACCACTGATTCATTTCAGATTACATAATTTCTTTCTGGTTCCCAGGCTAACAGACTCTCAGAGGTTAATAGCCCCATTTGATCTTGCAGCTGGTCAGGAACAAGAGCAATAAAAGAAATTATGTATGCAAATTCTAGCCATTAACTTTGGCCTCAAAACAATAAGCAGAATTCCTTCATCCAGACATATCAAGTCCAAATTTTGACATCAAAGAATTGACTTATCAGCTTTGTTACATTTTTGCAGTTCAATATCCAATGCAGTCTTTTCACATTTAAGAGAACAAGTCTGTGGCTTACATTAATATTTACAAATGACAGAATTATCTACAAAATTCTATCTGGCTAGGCTGGCAGCCTTTACCTATCTTCACACAACCATACTTAATAATCCAGACTTAGCATAGTTTGTTTGACAGTGTTTTTAATTCAAGTGTTTGGTGACAAATTTCAGACACAGACATTTTGAAATATGCTCATTTTGGACAAAGTTGTGAGCATTCTCAGATGTTTCATGACATACTCTGCATTTAATACATATATTTTTCCCAGTGCTTGCATTGTCTAAGTATGGAACTTTGCTGAGACTCTCCTTTGACTGAGAATTGCACTTTGTGTCTTTTATTCACCTGCTAGTATGCTTTCATATCCTAGCATTTCATATTACTGACTTATTGGTCATAGTGTTGGACTGTGAGGGTGCAAGCACTTCAATTTGAACCTCTGTCCCATTTTCCAAGTTATTTTCTAAAGATTAGAGCCATCACTTTCAATTGTTGAGTACTAAAATTCTTGTTTCACTTTAGTAATTTATTTGGTCCATAAGGACCACACTTGTTTGAGGCGGAAACCTGTGAAAAAACTTTCCATCATTAAGTAACAACAAAATAACAAGCATTCAGAAAATAAACTTATAGGTTCTTACTAGGCTATTAATCTTATTATAAGCAAATGTATTCAAAAATATATCCAAATGTAATTTATTTGATGGTGGACCACTATTTCCAAATGGTTTCTTTCTTTTCAGAATTTCTTCCTCCCCACAGGACAGTGCAGCTGTGTGAGTCCAATCAGCAGATGTGTGAATAACAATCACTGACGCAGTATAATTCCCTACATGTGGGAATCGGGTACAATGAGATGTACACCCTTACAGTCAGGCTTCTACAGCTGTTAAATGTCCCTTTAGTGGATGGAACCTCCTCTCCCTGCTGAGTACATCGGTATGGTACTTGGACATAAAGGAAAGAGCAGTCGGGGTTATATTGTGTTCTTTTAGGTTAGCAAGAGGTCACCAGTATGGGTGCTTACAATAGTACCCTTGGCAAAAACATCCACACTATGATAAAGCCAGACTTCTCTATAGTAAGAAATGATGATCACGTCAGGTGCTATACAGAGAGGAGTACATCCTTTATTTGGATTAAGGATTAGATTATAGCCTCCACCCCACCTATTTACCTATTGTATAGAGAAAGAGGAAGGTTAGATGTGAAAAGAATTGGGAGGAGCAGTTGAGGAAGCCTATGATGCACTACTGATCATGGTATTCAAACATCTATGATTATGATGAACGTGTTTACCATAAGAATCACTGTTGCAGTGCAATTCTTTGAGTACTAAATCGAAAGCAATTTGCTACCCAAGCAGTATCCAGAACCATGACCACGGAAGAGGCAGTTACAGCACACTTTGGAGGACAGCAGGGGAACAACCCACCATGCTTCTAGACTGTACGCTGAGTTTGTAGTGTTTATATACAAGTATAGTTTAGTTAATGGAGGACTATTTTGCTGCTTATATACTCCGAACTGGAACATTTCTAAAGGAAGCAGCCATAACTGGAACTGTCCTGTGGAATGTGCTCCAGTCTGACCTACTAGTTTATCGCTGTGGTTGCAAGAGATTGTAATACAGTTGGCTAACCATTGAATAATGTTTGTATCTAGGTCTGTCTTGCTTTCCTTTCATAACTTACACAAATAACTATACAACTGTCTTGGGTTTTGTCAGACATTTGTTTGCTTTAATGCTTACTGACCATCCAGCAGATTGCTACAAAATACCAGTTCTTCGTATGGGGCAAAAAGGCAATTCATTCATCATATGGAGACAGAACCAGCTTGTGGCATGGTTCTTAGAGGTAGCCATCAATGGATTTTTGCACTACCTCTTATCTCTTTGTGTATGCTTCAGGGGTCACTCAGGAGGTAAGAAATGCAGCTGGCACAGAGTGGGCACATCACTACCTGTGGAATGATGCAGCAGACACAACTCTAACTTCCCTATAATTATTAAGGCACTGCTATCCCAATGACAAGAATGTAAACAGGGAATTACCTTAAATGTACACACTTTCACTCTTTGCAGAGGTGGGCAAGCATAGCCTTATCGTGGTCAAGTTACATAGAGAATTAGAGTGCAAGGATCTATGTTTGTTGACATGTGCTATTGCCTGCAATGATTGAGAAATTCTAGTTTCAAAAACAATTTGAAGATCTAGAGGGCATATATTATACCCAACATGTCTATGGCACTGAGATACCTGGCCTTTGCCTTGTTGGTCCAACTTTTCAGTACTTTCAGGGACCCAGTGAGTGCTTGTGAAGGTAACTGAGGCATCACAGTCCCACTGATGCTGCTGGAACTAGTACAAGAACCCAATGATACAAGTATAAACAGTGTTTGGAGGGCTTTCCAGTTTTAGTGCCTATTGGGCCTATAAATGGCATCTCTGAGCTGCCTATTAACTGAAGTCCCTATAAGTACTGCTGGACTTTCTTCGTGTGTGGCCTGGCTAGTGAGGCCATGATGATGGAGCTCTTCCAAAAGGTTGTTCCTATCATGGATTACTTTTCCTGTTGCCCCAGTGAAAAGGAATTCATAAGACATTTTTCACTTTTAGGTGGGACAGTCCGACACAGTCACAGAAAGTAACATAATGAATGAGCAGTTCGGATTCAGATTAGGATGCAGCAAAAATGACCTAATGTCTGCAGTGAGAGATATTTCAGAAGAAGCTAGAGGTGAGGAAAGAGTGCAACTGGGCATTCCTAGACTTGTAGAACACATATGACAAGGTCCCAAGAAAGATGATTTAGGCTGTCATGCAATGGTTTGAAGGCCTAGTCACATTGCTAGAATTATTGCAGCCTATGTACAGGGACCCACTGATACAAGTATGAACAGTGTTTGGAGGAGTTCCACGGGGAGTGGGTGCGCATCAGGGTTCAGCTATGAGCCCACTGCTGTTCATTCTGGTGATGGACTACATTAGCAAACAAGTTGGAAAGCTCAACAAAGTTACAATATGCAGATGATGTGGCATCACAGGCGAACTATGAACAGGAACTTCGACAAAGGACAGAGGAATAGAATGCAAAGCTGAAGGCATACAGAATGAAACTGAATTCAGATAAAGACAGTTGTAATGGCAGCAAAAGGAGCAAATCACAAGAAGCTAAGAACTGAGATAAAAGGAAAATAGTGGAGCATGTTAACAGCTTCCAATATCTGGGAGGGGTAGTTGAGAAGAAGGCAAGTCTGAATGAGAGCTAGAATCAGAGGGGCTGCAGGAAAATGGCACAGAGTATCAGGTTAAGTGCATGACAGAAAAATGCCAAAGAAGCTGAAAAGTAAGGTGTGAAAAAAGTGGTACAATCGGTACCGCTGTCTGGTAAAGAAACCTGAAGTGTGAAGACAGCAGTTGAGGAAGGTGAGGTGATGGATATGAAGTGCCTGAGGCAGGTGGTAGGATGCACACTGTGAGACAGAAGGAAATAAGGACATTGGAGGAGAAGCCCAAGTAGCTCCAACTGCAGAAAAGGTCAAGTAGAACAGGTTACAGTGGGTCAGACACATGTGCAGCAAAGAAGACAATCTGACGAAGTTGATTTAGGACAGACAGGAAGAAGATGAGAGAAAATGAGGGCATCCAGCTAAGAGGTGAATGGATAGTGTGAGAGAAGACCTGTGACAGTCAGTCATAACTGAGAGTGGCATTGAAATTGAGACAGTTGGTGGCAGTAGATTTGATATCCTGACCACCACCACCACCACCATCATCATCATCAGCAGCAGCTCTTTTTTTCCATTTTCTAGATGGGGTTGGGGTGTCGTGTCAACTATCTCTCTCTTGTCAATGCCACTCCCTTGCCTTCTTCAACACCCATGCCTCTGACTCCCCAGGTCTTCTCTCACACAATCCGTCCACCTCTTTACTGGACATCCTTGATTCCTCTTGTCTTCCTACTGTCTGTCCCAAATCTTCACCAGATTATCTTCTGTTTTTCTGCCCATGTGTCCAAACCACTGTAATCTGTTATCTTTGACCTTTTCTGCAATTGGAGCTACTTTGGCTTCTGCTCTTACATCATTTTTTTCATCTGACCCACATTGTGCACCCTTCCAGCCATCTCAGCACTTTGTCTCCATAACCTCTTGCTTCCTCAACTGCTCTGCCTTTACTGCACAGGTTTCTGCACCATACAGTAGTAAAGGTCACACAAATGTTTTGTGCACCTTTCTTTTTCAGATTCTTTGGTATTCTTCTGTCATACAATACACCTGACACTCTATGCCAGTTGACTGTATCCCCTCTGATTCTAGCTTTGACTTCCTCTTTCAGACTTTCCTTCTCTTTAACCACCTTTAAAGATACTTGAAGCTGTTAATGTGTTCCACTATTTTCCCTTCTATGTAATTTCTCAGCTTCTTCTAAACTCCATTTCCTGCCATTACAGCCGTCTTATCTGTACACCATTTCATTCCATACAACTTCAGTTTTGCATTCCATTTGTCTATTCTTTGCTGAAATTCTTCTCAGAATTGCCTGTAATGCTATGTCCATCTGCATTCATCAACTTTGTTGATCTGTCCTTGCTAATGCAGTCCATATCTCCAGTATGAACAGCAGTGGGCTCAGAGCTGAACTTTGGTGCAAACTCACTCCCACTGGGAACCCCTCTGTGAGACCTAACAATGTTCGTACTTGACTCATTGGGTCCTTGTACATCCACTAATTCTACCAATGTTTTGGGGACTTCAGACCATCACAAGACTGCCCAAATCTGCTTTCTTGGGACCTTGTCATATGCTTTTCAAGTCTAGAAATGCTCAGTTGGACTCAGTTCTGATCTCTAGCTACTTCTCAACTACCTGTCATACTGCAAACATTGGGTCAGTTGTGCTGCATCCTGATCTGAATCTAAATGCTCATCTCACATCTTACCTTCTACTACTCTGCGTATTTATTTATCAAACAACCTCTCCAGAACTTTCATGCGATGTGACAGGCATTTGATGCCTCTCTACTGCACACGGTTATGAATGCCCCTTTTGTTCTAGAACACTGGTACCAGCATGTTTATTCTCCAGTCATCTGCGATCAGGGTTGCCAGACGTCCCTATTTGGGCGGGACTGTCCCGAGATCAGCAGCCTGATCCCGAGTCCCGCCCTGCCGGTTTAAATCCCGGCCAACCTCCACTTTGTTTGTTTTTTTTTTTTTTTTTTTGATTGTCCCGTATACCTGGCATACGGGCCAATCAAAAATTGCTAAACACGAAGCTTCTTGTGTTCCGCATTAAACACGAGAAGCTCCGTGTTTAGCGATTTTTGATTGGCCCATATGCCGGTATACGGGCCAATCAAAAATCGCTAAACACGGAGCTACTTGTGTTGAATGCGGAACTGCAATGCATTAAACACAAGAAGCTCCGTGTTTAGTGCAGACGCGGTTGATGTAAAAGGCAAAGCGCGGTAACCAGTAAGCAAACACCGTCTACAGCGAGCGCATCTAACAGTTAAGTTGGGCTTTACTTTACTGCACCACGTATTTTTTGTATTAAAGAAGGACACCTTTGTGAGGGTATATCTTGATGATGGCATCAACATTTCTACCAGGGAAGAGAGCTTTACCTTCAAAAAATGCCTTTGGTACCAAACGCACGTCTATAACGGGCACCTCGTGAGTATACTATCAAAGTTTTCCGCTGAAGTACTGTTGTATAACATAGCATTATTGTATGTTAACTTGATTTTGCGTTAGATAGTAGTACCCTTGGTAGTATTACTAATGTGTTTTGCTTTCTGTGATGGTATGTATAAACCGTTTACTTGGGCTTTGCTTTGTATTATTGTATGCTACTGAGTGAGCTCAGTTGTGCTACTTTGTCGAAGACCTTTTTTTTTTTTTGTCCCTACCTGGGAGTCTGGAAATCTGGCAACCCTGTCTGCGATATGCCTTTCTCTCCACACTTCTATGAATACCCTCAGGAGCCCTTTCTCCTGTATCTCACCCAGCATCTTTATCACGTCTGCTGTGACCTCATCTGAGCTTGTTGCTTTCCCTGACATTCCTTAGTGCTAGCATGTCTGCTGTGACCTCATCTGAGCTTGTTGCTTTCCCTGACATTCCTTAGTGCTATCATGTCTGCTGTGACCTCATCTGAGCTTGTTGCTTTCCCTGACTTCGTTCTCCTTAGTGATGATCTAATTCTTCTATGATGGGCTCCTCCTCTTCTCTCATCATAGGCTGTGTCTTGGGCAGTACAGCTTCTCGTGGGATTTTCTTCATTCAGAAACTGCTGAAGTACTCCTATCTGACTTTGATGTCCTGTGGACTGGTGAGCAGGTTATTGTGGGCATGGAAGAAACTCCAGCTGTACTCGGTTGCATACCATTTACTGAGAGGTGATCTCTGCCTGACATACAAGGCCATGTCCAACCCAGAATTGATGGACATGCTCCACCTAAAAAAAAACAAATCCCAAAGAGCCACATGCTCTAGGGATCTAAACCTCACCACAACGATAAATAGGACATGCTGGAGGGATAGATTCCTGTCCCAGAGACTCCCATGCTTTAGAACAGGATTCCAATCTACATTAGGCAGAGCCCATCACTAACACTCTTCAAGAGAAACCTTGACGAGTGGATGGGAAACAGAAACTTTACCTCGGGGATCACTGCAGTGGCTCTGCTAGACATAGGCACAGGGAACTAATGGCTCTGCCGGACTGAGGCACAGGGAACTAACCTAAGGGGACGGCGAAAGCCAACACATTTTGGCTAGGCTTATAGATGCCCTCGGGCAGATAGCCTAGTACTTACCTATGAACCTATGTCTTATGAAGGATGTCTAACTATCTTCTTTTTTTTTTGTCTGCCTAGCAACCTGATAGAATTTCTTTGTCCCATCTACTGACTTACTTTCTAGAAGATAGTAGGGTATCTCTGATGCCTTGTTCTTTACGATTGCAACTTCTTTCTTAGCTTCATTAGTCATCCAGTATTCCTTCCTAGCCTGGTCAGTCTTTTTTTAGCTCCCACTTGTTCCTGCATGCATTCTTTCATTTGATGACTCCCTGGTCTTCTACATTCCATCATCAGTTTTCCTTATGTACCTTATCTCCATATGTGGTTCAGCCACAAATCTGTTCTGTAGTCCTCACACATGCTGTTTTGAGGTGCTGCCATTCTTCCACTCCCCCCTATTTCCTCCTCTTCTTGGGGTGCTAGAGCCCTGAGTAATTCCTTGAACTGTTGTGCTTTCTCTCCAGTCACCTTCCAGGTCTTCAGCCTGGTCACTATTGACCTTAGAGTCTTCTCTGACCACTACTTGCAGCTGACTTTTTGGTGACCAGTGCTTTATGCTGTGGGATGCCTGTTTCACTGGGGTTGACTTTGCAATCATCAATTCCATCCCAGTGCCCTTTCTTTACTAGAGGAAGTCTACTGAAGTTGCATTTTGTCCACTCTTGTATGTGATTTTCTGACTCTCTCTCTTTTTGAACCATGTGTTGGCAGCAATCAAGCCTTTTGCCAGACAGAAGTTTAGAAGTCCATGTGGACGCGGGCACTCCTCAGTCTGTTCTGATATGTGCATTCAGGTCACCCATTATCAACACCAGTTTTTGTTGTCCTTCTTTATGTAGTAGGTCCTGCAACTGCTGTCTGAATGCATCCTTTCCTCATTATCACAACCCTGCTGTGGGGCATAGGCTGAGATTTTGAATTGCACTCTATCATTAGGCTGAAGTCTGATTGCTATGAGTCTGCCATTAATTCTGATGCAATTCCTCACTGTCTTCTGAAGATTCTCCCTCACCACAATTCCTGCCCCTTTTCTAGTCTGTCCTCCTCCTGAGTAGTAGACTCTGGAGCTGAAGCATAGTGGCTTTACTGCACTGTGCTTCTATCTTGTCACCTGGATACATATGATGTCCATCCTCCTCCTTACCTTAATGTCATCCATTTGCAAGATACAGCTTGTCAGTGAATCTACATGGAGTGTAGTAATTCTTAGTTCATATTTCTCAGGTTGATTGGTTTTACATCTAGCTTCACCAGGTCCTCAACCCACTTATCACTGGCAAATACTCATGCTCATTTGGCAACAGTCAACATGAGAGACATTTTTACACTGCTGAGTGGCTAGCCCTGCCACAGAACGCAGTCTGTGATCCATGTGCTCCTATTATTAAGATACTGCGCACCACATTAAATACCCAAAGAGGCTGATTTATACAACTCTTCACCTTATAGGAAGGAAACTGTGCTGCTAACCAAAGCTCCATTCTTTTGTGAGTTTGAGATGCAAAGACTCGCATGTATTTTGAAAGTGAGAGGAACCCGCTAGAGACACATGGACAACATGCAAACTTCAAACAGACATTGGACAGGATTGAACCTTGTGGTTGGGAAACAAAGACCTTAAGTAGACTCCAGAGACTTTTTCCATGGGTAGACAGCAAATATTGGAGGTGCAATAGGGAAGAAAGAGGTAACTGGGAACATTCTTTCTGGGAGTGTAATGTATTGGCAGACTTTAAGGATTCCCTGCAGACTAGTTTGTCAGAGATACTGGGTGAGCAATTTGATATAACTAAGGAAATCATTTTTTTGAGTATTGATATAGAATCAGAATTGCCTAGACACAGTATGGTCTTGTTGAGTCTAGTTATGGTGGCTGCCAATAAAGCAATTAATATAAAATGGAAATTAAAGTCTAAACCAACTGTACTAGAAGTAGTGAATATAGTAACAGAAATAAAACAATTGGAAACGGGATCTTTAGAAAAGGGTAGGAGCAAATTACATTGGAAATGATGGGAATTGCAGGAAGAATACATACAGGGAAGAAGTGAGATTTAACAGGCAGGACATGAATGAGTAGATTGTAAGGGATGTATAATGTTTGCAACTGGAATTGTGTCAATGTAGTTTGTGATGTAAAATGCCTGCAACTGGGATTATCAATGTGATTTGTTTTCATTTTTATAAATGTATAATTGCCTATGTCATCAGTGATTAATTAGGATGTTTCTTGTTTTAAAAAAAAAGCATGGCAACTGGCCTCTAATATCCTAACCTTATGTAGAAAACGGGGAAAAGGGGGTTGATAAAGAACAGGAAGAGTTTGTACCACCTGGTGTCTAAGATGGTTTCCAGGATGGTCTTCAAATTGCAGGGATTTCTGGTAATATCCCAAGTGTGGTGAAACAACTGCTGGTATTACCTGAAATTCTGATTAATTTCTCTTGGAAGTCGGTTTGAATCAGACTTCCAGCCAGTTAATGGAAGATGCTTAAGACCTTAACAATGCAGATAGCAAAGGCAGGCACTAAACATTTTATGAATATTCTTGCAGCAGTGAAGAGATCAAAAATTAAAAAAAAAGTGAATTGGAAGTGTTGTACCCATGACAAATTCCAGCTATTTCTTAGCTACCTGTAGATGAGAATATACACATATGCATCTTTCATGTTCAATGTGACCATAAAAAATCTGGAAAAAGGAGGGACTAGAATGCCTGCTGTATTAATATCTTGAATATTTCTCCATCTGAAAGTTGTTCAGACTGTAGAGATCTAGAATGGGTCAGGAGGGTCCATCCTTTCTGGGACCTAGAGAAGTGTCAGAAATAATCCATTTTCCTGCTCTAGTGCAGAGCTCTTTCTATGGCTGTCCAGAATAATAAATCATTTGAGAATGGCTCTGCAAAAGCCATCTAGAAAAGAAGGGATCCAAGGTCGTTCTTGAGTTCTGTTCATGGGTGTGTGCTAGGCTAATGGCCCTGGAGGCTAATGGCCCTGGAGCCTTTACAAGCCTAGCCCATAAAAGTACTCTGGCATCATGCCACCCAACTTTAGTTCCCAGTGCCTCTATCAAGTACAGCCACTGGAGTGATACCCGGGGTGAACTTTCTATTTCCCATCAACTCATCAAGATTTCTCTTGAAGAGGGCCAGTGACATGCTCTGCTTGATATGTATGGGAAGTTTATTCCAGAGCATGGGCAGTCTCTGGATTATGAACCTGTCCCTCCAGCATGTTCTGTTGATTGTGGTGATGAGGTTGAGGTCTCTGGAGCATGTGGTGTGGAGGGATTTGGATTTCTTTAGATGTAGCATTTCTAACAGAGCTGGGTCAGACATGGCTTTGTAAGTCAAGAAGAGATCGCCTCTTAGTAGATGATATGAGACAGAGAATAGCTGGAGTTTTTTGAGTCTGTCCATGTAGGTCATGTGTTTAAGGCCTAGGATCCTCTTCATGAAGTGCTTTTGTGGCCTTTCCAGCTGTTGCATATGTCTAGTGAGGTACATACCATATGGGGCATTATACTCAATGACTGGCCTAATGAGGGAAGAGTAGAAAGAGATGATGAACTCTTTCTTCCTGGATGCAAAACCCTTGGTAAGGAGATGTGCCACATAGAAGGACTTTCTGACCACAGTGCAATGTGGTGGTCAAAGGAGAGGTTGCTGCCAACCTGTGTCCCCAGATCTCTTATAATGCCTTCAGTGTTCAGTGGGCTCCCATCAATGTGGTAATTAGTGGGAACTGAGTTTTTCACAAAGGGGATGACAATGCATTTTTTGGCATTAAGCTTAAGGCCATGGTTTCGACACCAGTCATTGGTCTCAGTGAGGCCTTTCTGTAGGATGCCTACATCACATGGGGAGTTAATAATGGCTCCCAGCTTGCATTTGTCTGCGAACTTGATCAGCCAGAGTCCCGCCATGTTGGCCTGGACTTCTGAGAAGTAGATGCCAAACAGGAGAAGACCCAGGACCGATCCCTGTGGGACTCCACTCGTGACTGGTCAGCAGTCTGACTTGGAGTCCACTACTTTCACACTGGGTTCTATCTGTGAGCCAGTTTGCAACCCACCTAGTCATACAGGGGTTGATGCCTAGTTTGGTGAGTTTATCAATAATTCCTAAGTGGGGAATGGTATCAAGGACCTTGGCCAGATCGAGGTAGGCTGTATGAACTGCCTTGCCCTCATCCTCAGCTCTGGTGACTGACTCAAAGAAGTCAACCAGGTTGAGCAGGCATGATCTATCTTTCACAAAACCAAATTGTGTGGGATCTAGACTTTGTAAATTCCCTATATCCTTGTTAATTAGGTCCATGATAATGTGCTCCATAGCCTTACATATCAGACTCGTCAGGCTAATGGGGCAATAATTCACAGGGTCTGTAGTCACTCCCCCTTTATCAAGAGGGTTGACTGTAGCAGTGTGCCATTTGGTAGGGACAAAGCTTGAGATGAGGCTGTGATAGAAACAGGGCACACAGATGTGGTGCCAGTTCACTTTGTAGTTCATGTACAACACATCCAGGGATATTGTCCAGTCCCTTGGAAGCTTTCTTGGCCTTGGACAATACAGCTTTAACCTGTGTTGCAGTAATACTGGGTGCCTGGCATTCCTCTGGTATTGTGATTGGTCCTTTGGGGGGAGGGGTAAAGTTGGCACTGAATCTGTTGGCCAGTATGTTGGCAATATCTGTTGGTTCGGTATAGGAGGTACCATTGTGCAGTAACTCAGAGCAAACCTGGGTATTGCCATCGGGATTCTTGACATATTTATAGAAGGCTTTGTGGTTGTTTTTAGTGTTTTCCACAATTCTGCCTTCATAGCTGACTTTAGATGTTTTGATGAGGGATCTCAACTTTTTGTTGAGGCTAATAAGTTTTTCCAGTCTTGGGACTTCACCTTTTTCTGCAACAGTTTCTTCCTTTTGTTGTAGAGTTTATTAATGGCAGGGGACCACCAGATTGGCTTCCTTTTTTGGAGAAGTGCATCTTGGTTCTATTGGGTATGGCTAGTTCCATGCATTTATGTACATATTCGTACAGTGTATTGTTGTATGATTTAGCAGTCATGCATCTATTTTCCATTGACATGGGTGCCGTGAAGTTAGCCACCTATGATTTTAGAACCCCAAAGTCAGCTTTGGAGAGGTTTTTCATGGTAGTTACTTTTGTGGGCGGTGTGGGTGAGATGTGGCTTTCCATGGTGATGAGTTTGTGATCAGATCTAACCAGGGAGGAATTGACTATTGATGTAGAGCAATGGTTGCCCATGTTAGCAATAACCAGGTCAAGGATGTTGCTTCTTCTAGTGAGGGTAAGAATGAGCTGGTCCAGGGCATTGGAACTGATGAATTCCAGGAAACGTTGGGCAAGTGTATTGGTGCATGAGTAGTTTTCCCAGTTGATGAAGGGGGTAATTGAAGTCACTTAGTATGAATGCTGGGTTGGACCCTAATAGTTTCCAGGGTGCTTAGAAATGTGGAGTGAGAGTCTTGGGACATGGTTGGGGACCTATAGCAGGCTACAATCTGAATTGCCATCTTATCCAGTGTTAGTTGTACCTGAAGTATCTCAGGTCCGTTATGCTAGGCTAGTAGAGTAGAGGTGTGCATATCCTTTATGAATATGGAGACACCACTGCCTTTGGAGCCTCGGTCCATGTTCTGGGGCCGAAAGGTGTGGAATGAGTTATAGCTTGGTAGTACAGGGATGCTTTCTGCTGCTTTAAACCAGGTCTCCATTACAACACAAATGCCAATGTTCTCCATTTTAAGGAGTGCTTCGAGCAAGTGCATCTTGAGATTTAGACTTCTTGCATTGAGCAGCATGACCCTCAGATTGCATTTATTTATAGCTGTTATGGTGGTAATTTGGTTTTTGGAACATCGCCTAAAATGGCACTACAGGGGTGGCAAGAGCCTTAGCTAATATCTAGAAACCCAGGGGGTGACAGATGCAGGCCATCTCTGGCAAAGCATCGAGGTCTGTCAATCATGTCATCCCAAGCAGACAGATACTGGATCCCCTTAGAATGACACCAGAAACTTAGCCAATTGTTGAAGTCAATCATTTTCTGCTTGTATTGCAGTATAATTCTGGGCGATGGTAGGATGCTGCTCAGGGCTGGGGTCATATCTGCCTGGACCACATAATCTGAGAGCTCCTCCATGTCTATTTTCATGTAGTCCAGGGAGGTGCATCTTAGGCCATTCACGCCCACATGGACAGTGACAGAATCATGCTTGTACTTGTTGTGGAGTGACATGAGTGCATGTGTTGTGCATCGGATTCTGGCACTTGATAGCTGACTGTTACCTTCACCTTATTCAAAGTAGTGAGTGGGACATCAGTGTGCTTCACTATCAAGTCACCTATGATTAGTGTATTGGGCAAGCTGTTTTGCCTTAGGGGCTTAGGTTGAGGGGCATACTGTGTAGGTGATCTATGTGTCTTGTGATTTGTGCTATGTTGTGGTGGTTGAGTGTGTTTCTGCCTTGGAGGTCTCTGCTGTTTGGGTAGATTTCTATTGAGAGCCTCTGCAAAGGTAGGTGTGTGGTTTGTGTTTTTGTGTGAGAGCTGTGATGGTGGGTGTTCTGGAGGGCTATGTGTTGCATGTGGTGTGGTGCAGGTGTTGACCTTCTCCTCTTCACCAGCTATTCCGCTCTTGGCTTGAGAGTACATGGCTTCCAATTTGGATATATAAGTGCATCTCTCACAAGTCTGTGTTGGGAGGTAAGAGGAGAGGGTTGTCTGTGTACATGAGGCAGTTGCTACACTGTCTCAGAATGCCCAAATTCACCAGGTTAATATGAGAAAGCATGGGGAACTGACCTTTAGACATTTCAGGAGGGATGGTCATTTTTACTTAGTACTGGAGCTGTTTCATTATATATTCCTTTTATAGGAAAAATGTCACTCAAGGTGTCTGAGTGTACAAAGCACTACCAAACACTTGAGGGGAAACTAATATGTAGACTCTGAAAATTTAAGGATGAAGTATTTAGGCAGATATTCTGAAGTTAGAAGGAATCAAGCAGTATTTACTGAAAAATAAAGAATTAGCTTGTCTAGCATGATGGAAAGAGGGGAGTTGCATGAATGGCTACTACTAATGCTGGTCTCAGCACAGCTTCACTCTGTTGGGGTACAATACTCCTTTGCTTCTTCTCACCAGAAGCAAAATGTTAGCACCAATCCCAAGAAGAGAAGCTCACACATCTACAGCATGCTCAAACCAGTTTTTTTTTTTTAAATGGACATCATTCCTCCCAACATGAAGGTGCAGGATAAGAGCATGATGGGAAATGAGTGGCAACCTCTTTTCTAGGAAGAGACTATTATATCTGCCAGAATGCCTGCCTTACACTTCACTGATCCCTTCAAAAGCTTTTGTCTGTTTGGAATTACTCAGCATGAGACTTATTTCCAATAAAAGGAGCACCGATCAGAATAGTTCTACTATATCCAAAAGTCAGAAAATGTAAAGCACTGCTGCATCAGATTAATGATTTTGCCTTTTTTTCCTCCATCTTTTTAAACTGTGAAACAGGGCCATTTCTTACAGTAGGGGCACATTTCTCTGTGGCATTTTAATGTCCTCAGACAAGATCTGAATATTAAAACATGAATGCCATTTCATTACAAAGCCAGAGATATCTGCCCCAGCACAGGTTTCTACTATATTACAACAGCACTCACTTGTACACATGCTTAACTTAGCGGCCATCTGATGGTAACTTAAAAAGCTGTGATTTCAAGGCTGAATCAGAAATCTTTTTGCATGTCTTATCTGTTTAACAGTGTTCCCTTGTGCTTCAGAATATTGGTGTGACAATCAACAGCCCCAATACTGTAGCATGTGTATACATCTTTTCACCAGGTCCATAAGGGATATAGGTCTAGTTTATCTGGTGCTAGCTTGAAGCACCTGGCTGAATCCATTATGGATCATAGTGTCACCCACCATGTTCTTATAACATTCTTAATTTGTCTGAATTTGTTTAGCAGGGTAAGGCACTGACCCTCACCATGTGAAAACATTCTAGTCACTGGGAGAGCTGTAAAGTACAGAAATACATTTAAAAACACACTACAGTGTAAAACAGCAAGGAATGCATAAATTACATTTGTGCAAAAAAAAAGAAAAAAAAGCAGCATACACCATGAACAAGCAGCATAAAACAATGTCAAAGTATGGACTGAAACAATGCAATACACTGTATAATAGAACAATTAAGATAAAACAGGTCAATGGAAGAGACAATGTTACAGTTATAAAGGAGAACGAAGTGAGAAGCACGTTTACCTATTCAGGTGCTGCCATTGATTCCATGACAGAAGTCCACTACCCACATTCAGGTGCTGCCATTGATTCCATGACAGAAGTCCAATACCTGCAAATGAGAGTTGCAGGACTTTGAACTGCAATTGTAAATCCCAAAACACATGGGTGATCACGTAAAAGTGAACACACTCTCACTGCAATGCTGGTTAAAGCCTTTTCATGGTGGGGTTTTGCCCCCTTTGCATTCCCTGTCATGAGAAGACTGAACCCTCCACATCATCCTATTTTTATCTATAAACTCAAACAATGCTGTTCCTCATGATAATGGGGAATATTCCAAGATATGGCATTCTCAATCTCAGCATATAGTCAATGTTTTGGAACAGGAATATTCCAAGATATGGCAATCTCCATCTCAGTATACATTGTTTTGGTACTTCAGGAATAATTTTATGGCCTCTCACTTGTGTCAAACAAAATCATTACCCCTCAGCATGCAGTGTGGAGATGGGACCACTGTTGTGATCTCATTATACCTGCATAGCATTTGCACTGTGCAACCTCAGCCAGTGTGATTTTATGATCTGCAGAAGTGTGTTTGAGGCTAGTTTGTTAATGAAAGAGGATGTGATTCCCAAAGTTTGGGGGCTATAAGTGAGTCCCTGTAGTTACTGCAATGTAATTTGGTTTAAAGTCAGTGAAGAGTTTAGGGCAGTGGTGTGCAGAGACCAGAGACTCAGCTGGTTCTTAGTAAATCTTACAGCAAGAAAGTGGAGTCTTAAGTTAAAGGCTAAACAAAAGCAATGTTAGTAGTAAGTTAGCACTTTCATGTCCAAGTAACCAGTGGGCCCTGGTTAATACTACACAGTGACAGTATATGGAGCTCTGGTTAATACTAAGCAGTGATAGTGTGTGGGGCTCTGGTTAATACTACGCAGTGACAGTATGTGGGGCTCTGGTTAATACTAAGCAGTGATAGCTTGTGGGACTCTGGTTAATACTACGCAGTGACAGTATATGGGGCTCTGGTTAATACTAAGCAGTGATGGCGTGTGGGGCCCTGGTTAATACTAAGCAGTGATAGTGTGTGAAGCTCTGGTTAATACTACGCAGTGACAGTATATGGGGCTCTGGTTAACACTAAGCAGTGATGGTGTGTGGGGCCCTGGTTAATACTAAGCAGTGATAGTATGTGGGGCTCTGGTTAATACTATGCAGTGACAGTATATGGGGCTCTGGTTAATACTAAGCAGTGATGGCGTGTGGGGCCCTGGTTAATACTAAGCAGTAATAGTGTGTGGGGCTCTGGTTAATACTACGCAGTGACAGTATATGGGGCTCTGGTTAACACTAAGCAGTGATGGCGTGTGGGGCTCTGGTTAATACTACGCAGTGATAGTGTGTGGGGCTCTGGTTAATACTAAGCAGTGACAGTATATGGGGCTCTGGTTAACACTAAGCAGTGATAGCGTGTGGGGCTCTGGTTAATACTAAGCAGTGATGGCGTGTGGAGCTCTGGTTAATACTAAGCAGTGATGGGGTGTTGGACTTTGTTTAATACTAAGCAGGGATAGGATGTGGGATTCTGGTTAATACTAAGCCATTTCAGTATGTGGAACTCTGGTTAAGACTAAGCATTCCCGGCATGTGGGTCTCTGGTTAATACTAAGCAGTGGAGTGTAGGACTCTGGTTAATACTAAGTCGTGACAGTATGTGGGGCTCTGGTTAATACTAAGCAGTGACAGTACGTGGGGCTCTGGTTAATACTATGCAGTGATAGTATGCAGGGCTCTGGTTAATACTCAGCAGTGACAGTACGTGGGGCTGTGTTTAATACTAAACAGTGACAGTACATGGGGTTCTGGTTAATACTAAGCAGTGAGAATATGTAGGGGTCTGGTCAATACTAAGTGATGACAGTATGTGGGGGCTCTGGCTAATACTAAGCAGTGACAGTAAGCAGGGCTCTGGTTAATACCAAGCAGTGATGGCGTGTAGGGCTATGGTTAATACTAAGCAGTGAAGGCATGTGGAGTTCGGGTTAATACCAAGCAGTGACAGCATGTGGGTCTCTGGTTAATACTAAGTAGTGACAGTATGTGGAGCTCTAATTAATACTAAGCAGTGATAGCATGTGGGGCTCTGGTTAATACTAAGCAGTGATAGTATGCAGGGCTCTGGTTAATACTAAGCAGTGACAGTGTGCAGGGTGCTGGTTAATACTAAGCAGTGATAAACTGTGGGGCTCTGGTTAACACTAAGCGGTGATAGTATGTGGGGCTCTGGTTAATACTAGGCAGTGACAGTATGTGGGGCTATGGTTAATACTAAGCAGAGACAGTATGTGGGGCAATGGTTAATACTAAGCAGTGATAGTATGTAGGGCTCTGGTAAATACTAAGTGGTGACAGTATGTGTGGCTCTGGTTAATACTAAGCAGTGATGGCATGTGGGGCTCTGGTTAATACTAAGTAGTGATGGCATATGGGGCTCTGGTTAATACTAAGCAGTGACAACATATGGGACTCTGGTTAATACTAAGTGGTGACAGTATGTGAAGCTCTAATTAATACTAAACAGTGGTAGCATGCGGGGCTCTGGTTAATACTAAGCAGTGGTAGTGTTCATGGTGCTGGTTAATACTAAGCAGTGACAGTGTGTGAGGCTTTGGTTAACTCTAAGCGGTGACAAAATGTGGGGCTCTGGTTAATACTAAGCAGTAATAGTATGCAGGGCTCTGGTTAATACTAAGCAGTGACAGTACATGGGGCTCTGGTTAATACTAAGCAGTGATAGTATGCAGGGCTCTGGTTAATACTAAGCAGTGACAGTACATGGGGCTCTGGTTAATACTAAGCAGTGATGGCGTGTGGGGCTCTGATTAATACTAAGCAGTGATGGCATGTGGGGCTATGGTTAATACTAAGCAGTGACAGCGTGTTGGGCTCTGGTTAATACTAAGCAGTGACAGCGTGTTGGGCTCTGGTTAATACTAAGCAGTGACAGCATATGGTTCTCTGGTTAATACTAAGTGGTGACACTATGGGGAGCTCTAATTAATACTAAGCAGTGATAGCGTGCGGGGCTCTAGTTAATACTAAGCAGTGATAGTGTGCAGGGTGCTGGTTAATACTAAGCAGTGATAGCTTGTGGGGCTCTGGTTAACACTAAGTGTTGACAGTATGTGGGGCTCTGGTTAATACTAAGCAGTGATAGCTTGTGGGGCTCTGGTTAACACTAAGCGTTGACAGTATGTGGAGCTCTGGTTAATACTAAGCAGTCATAGTATGCAGGGCTCTGGTTAATACTAAGCAGTGACAGTACATGGGGCTCTGGTTACTACTAAATTTCAAAAAGCAAAACTGAATGATGCAGCCGAACACGACAATGAGAAGCCGACCGTTTATTCAGAGTAATAAAAACAAGCAAATGAGAAAATCCAGTAAGCGCTTTCACATTCAAATAGAATGTTTCTTCAGACTGTTAACAGTTGAAATCATTAGTTCTCTTTAAATACCATGACAATTCATTGGCAAACCAATCATGCTTCAACCTCATAAGTATTAAGTAAAAGAGGCCATATTAAAACTGGTTTCTTTGGTTTGTCATACATTATTGATTTGTAAAACTTTTCAGTTATGTAAAAAAGTATGTAATATATAATAAATATCTAAATACAAAAAATATATATAAAAATCTATATGAAATATACAAGGATATCTGTACGAAATGCCTATATAAATATATACATGAAACTTCCTAAATGACTCCAATTAAAAAACTTCTGTATATATATATATATATATATATATATATATATATATATATATAGAAACATAAATAAATATGGAGGTATGAATATTTATCTAAGGGATGTTGTAGAGTGGCACGTATAAATTACGTATATCATTTATTTATTTTTAGGTGAAAAATATATATATTTGAGAAATGTGTATTTACTTAATGTTTAAGATCTCTGGCTGCTAGAAAGGGTCTCATGGACACCCTGTCATTGAGTCCCGAGCCTCTGTCTGCCTGTAGTCTTAATATCCACCTCATTCCTCTTTGCTCGGTGTAATTCTTGTAGTTACCTAACCTAGCATTTCTATATATCAATTCTAATACCATAAATTTAAAACCATGTGTGGTACCCTTGTTTATACTATGTTTTGCTAGCGCATTATTCTCATCATCATCATCATCATCATCATCATCTTCTTCTTTCGGCTGTTCCCGTTAGGGGCTGCGACAGCGGATCATCTGCCTCCATTTCTTCCTGTCCTCTGCATCATACTCTCTCACACCAACCACCTGCATGTCCTCTCTCACAACATCCATAAACCTTATCTTAGGCATTCCTCTTTTCCTCTTACCTGGCAGCTCCATCCTTTGCATCCTTTTCCCAATATACCCATCATCCCTCCTCAGCACATGTCCAAACCAACGCAATCTCGTCTCTCTTGCTTTGTCTCCAAACTGTCCAACCAGAGCTGACCCTCTAATATACTGATTCCTAATCCTGTCCATCCTAGTCACACCCAGTGCAAATCTTAACATCTTCAACTCTGCCACGTCAAGCTCTGACTCCTGCCTTTTCGACAATGCTACCGTCTCCAACCCATCTAACATAGCTGGTCTCACTACCATCTTGTAGACCTTCCCTTTCACTCTTACTGGTACCCGTCTGTCACAAATCTCTCCTGACACTCTTCTCCACCCATTCCACCCTGCCTGTACTCTCTTCTTCACCTCTCTTCCACACTCACCATTACTCTGAACTGTTGAGCCCAAGTACTTAAACTCATCCACCTTTACCAACTCTACTCCCTGCATCCTCACCATTCCTCTACCCTCCCTCTCATTTACACACATATATTCTGTTTTAGCCCCGCTGACCTTCATTCCTCTCCTCTTTCATTTCAGTCTGGTTACTACTAAGCAGTGATAGTATGCAGGGCTCTGGTTAATACTAAGCAGTGATAGTGTGCAGGGCTCTGGTTAACACTAAGTAGTGACAGTGTGCAGGGTGCTGGTTAATACTAAGCAGTCATGCCATGTGGGGCTCTGGTTAATAGTAAGCAGTGATGGCATGTGGGGCTCTAGTTAATACTAAGCAGTGACAGTACATGGGGGTCTGGTTAATACAAAGCAGTGATAGTGTGCAGGGCTCTGGTTAACACTAAGTAGTGACAGTGTGCAGGGCTCCGGTTAATACTAAGCAGTGACAGTACATGGGGCTCTGGTTAATACTAAGCAGTGATGGCATGTGGGGCTCTGGTTAATACTAAGCAGTGATGACATGTGGGGCTCTGGTTAATACTAAGCAGTGATGGCATGTGGGGTTCTAGTTAATACTTAGCAGTGACAGCATGTGGGACTGGTTAATACTAAGTCATGACAGTATTGGGGCTCTTGTTAATACTAAGCAGTAATAGTATGCAGGGCTCTGGTTAATACTAAGCAGTGACAGTACTTGGGGCTCTGGTTAATACTAATCAGCGGCAGTATGTGGCTCTCTGGTTAATACTAAACAGTGATAGTATGTAGGGCTCTGGTCAATACTAAGTGGTGACAGTATGTGGGGCTCTGGTTAATGCTAAACAGTGACAGTATGCAGGGGTCTGGTTAATACTAAGCAGTGATGGTGTGTGGGGCTCTGGTTAATACTAAACAGTGCTGGCGTGTGGGGCTCTGGTTAATACTAAGAAGGGGCATGTTGGGCTCTGGTTAATACTAAGAAGTGACAGTGTGGGGGCTCTGGTTAGTACTAAGCAGTGACAGCATATGGGTCTCTGGTTAATACTAAGTGGTGACAGTATGTGGAGCTCTAATTTATACTAAGCAATGATAGCATGTGGGGCTCTTGTTAACACTAAGCGGTGACAGTATGTGGGGCTCTGGTTAATACTAAACAGTAATAGCATGCAGGGCTCTGGTTAATACTAAGCAGTGACAGTACGTGGGGCTCTGGTTACTACTAAATTTCAAAAAGCAAAACTGAATGATGCAGCCGAACACGACAATGAGAAGCCGACCGTTTATTCAGAGTAATAAAAACAAGCAAATGAGAAAATCCAGTAAGCGCTTTCACATTCAAATAGAATGTTTCTTCAGACTGTTAACAGTTGAAATCATTAGTTCTCTTTAAATACCATGACAATTCATTGGCAAACCAATCATGCTTCAACCTCATAAGTATTAAGTAAAAGAGGCCATATTAAAACTGGTTTCTTTGGTTTGTCATACATTCTTGATTTGTAAAACTTTTCAGTTATGTAAAAAGTATGTAATATATAATAAATATCTCAATACAAAAAATGTATATAAAAATCTATAGGAAATGCCCGACTGAAAGAACTCCAGCTCTATTCAGTCTCATACCGCTTGCTCAGAGGTGACCTGTGCCTGACATATAAGGCCATGTCAAACCCAGATTTGATGAATATGCTTCACCTCAAAAAATCTAGATCCCTCAGAACCACAAGGGCGGGAGACTTAAACCTTGACACGGTTATAAATAGAACGTGCTGGAGGGACAGATTCATCACCCAGAGACTCCCTATGCTGTGGAACAAAATCCCGGTACATGTGAGGCAGAGCACCTCTCTGGTCTTGTTCAAGAGGAATCTTGACCAATGGATGGGAGATTGCAGATATACCCCAGGGATTACTTCAGCGTCACTGCTTGACAGAGGCACAGCAAAATGATAGGCATAGTTTTTATTCAAACTAAAGGGGTGGCGAAAGCCACATAACTATGGGCTAGGCTTATAAATGCCCTTGGGCAGATAGCCTAGTATGAACCTATGAACCTATGAACCTAAATATACAAGGATATCTGTACGAAATGCCTATATAAATATATACATGAAACTTCCTAAATGACTCCAATTAAAAAACTTCTGTTTAAAAACATGCATATAAAAAACATGAATATCCGATGATTGCTTGAAATTACATTTCTTAAGTTGTTTCAGAAAAAACATCTATGTACATTTTGTATCATAATTCATAAAAAATATATATGTATGTATATATATATATATATATATATATATATATAAACATAAATAAATATGGAGGTATGAATATTTATCTAAGGGATGTTGTAGAGTGGCACGTATAAATTACGTATATCATTTATTTATTTTTAGGTGAAAAATATATATATTTGAGAAATGTGTATTTACTTAATGTTTAAGATCTCTGGCTGCTAGAAAGGGTCTCATGGACACCCTGTCATTGAGTCCCGAGCCTCTGTCTGCCTGTAGTCTTAATATCCACCTCATTCCTCTTTGCTCGGTGTAATTCTTGTAGTTACCTAACCTAGCATTTCTATATATCAATTCTAATACCATAAATTTAAAACCATGTGTGGTACCCTTGTTTATACTATGTTTTGCTAGCGCATTATTCTCATCATCATCATCATCATCATCATCATCTTCTTCTTTCGGCTGTTCCGTTAGGGGCCGCGACAGCGGATCATCTGCCTCCATTTCTTCCTGTCCTCTGCATCATACTCTCTCACACCAACCACCTGCATGTCCTCTCTCACAACATCCATAAACCTTATCTTAGGCCTTCCTCTTTTCCTCTTACCTGGCAGCTCCATCCTTTGCATCCTTTTCCCAATATACCCATCATCCCTCCTCAGCACGTGTCCAAACCAACGCAATCTCGTCTCTCTTGCTTTGTCTCCAAACTGTCCAACCAGAGCTGACCCTCTAATATACTGATTCCTAATCCTGTCCATCCTAGTCACACCCAGTGCAAATCTTAACATCTTCAACTCTGCCACGTCAAGCTCTGACTCCTTCCTTTTCGACAATGCTACCGTCTCCAACCCATCTAACATAGCTGGTCTCACTACCCTCTTGTAGACCTTCCCTTTCACTCTTACTGGTACCCGTCTGTCACAAATCTCTCCTGACACTCTTCTCCACCCATTCCACCCTGCCTGTACTCTCTTCTTCACCTCTCTTGCACACTCACCATTACTCTGAACTGTTGAGCCCAAGTACTTAAACTCATCCACCTTTACCAACTCTACTTCCTGCATCCTCACCATTCCTCTACCCTCCCTCTCATTTACACACATATATTCTGTTTTAGCCCCGCTGACCTTCATTCCTCTCCTCTTTCATTTCAGTCTGGTTACTACTAAGCAGTGATAGTATGCAGGGCTCTGGTTAATACTAAGCAGTGATAGTGTGCAGGGCTCTGGTTAACACTAAGTAGTGACAGTGTGCAGGCTGCTGGTTAATACTAAGCAGTCATGCCATGTGGGGCTCTGGTTAATACTAAGCAGTGATGGCATGTGGGGCTCTAGTTAATACTAAGCAGTGACAGTACATGGGGGTCTGGTTAATACAAAGCAGTGATAGTGTGCAGGGCTCTGGTTAACACTAAGTAGTGACAGTGTGCAGGGCTCTGGTTAATACTAAGCAGTGACAGTACATGGGGCTCTGGTTAATACTAAGCAGTGATGGCATGTGGGGCTCTGGTTAATACTAAGCAGTGATGACATGTGGGGCACTGGTTAATACTAAGCAGTGATGGCATGTGGGGTTCTAGTTAATACTTAGCAGTGACAGCATGTGGGACTGGTTAATACTAAGTCATGACAGTATTGGGGCTCTGGTTAATACTAAGCAGTAATAGTATGCAGGGCTCTGGTTAATACTAAGCAGTGACAGTACTTGGGGCTCTGGTTAATACTAATCAGTGGCAGTATGTGGCTCTCTGGTTAATACTAAACAGTGATAGTATGTAGGGCTCTGGTCAATACTAAGTGGTGACAGTATGTGGGCTCAGGTTAATGCTAAACAGTGACAGTATGCAGGGGTCTGGTTAATACTAAGCAGTGATGGTGTGTGGGGCTCTGGTTAATACTAAACAGTGCTGGCGTGTGGGGCTCTGGTTAATACTAAGAAGGGCGGCATGTTGGGCTCTGGTTAATACTAAGCAGTGACAGTGTGTGGGGGCTCTGGTTAGAACTAAGCAGTGACAGCATATGGGTCTCTGGTTAATACTAAGTGGTGACAGTATGTGGAGCTCTAATTTATACTAAGCAATGATAGCATGTGGGGCTCTTGTTAACACTAAGCGGTGACAGTATGTGGGGCTCTGGTTAATACTAAACAGTAATAGCATGCAGGGCTCTTGTTAATACTAAGCAGTGACAGTACGTGGGGCTCTGGTTACTACTAAATTTCAAAAGCAAAACTGAATGATGCAGCCGAACACGACAATGAGAAGCCGACCGTTTATTCAGAGTAATAAAAACAAGCAAATGAGAAAATCCAGTAAGCCCTTTCACATTCAAATAGAATGTTTCTTCAGACTGTTAACAGTTGAAATCATTAGTTCTCTTTAAATACCATGACAATTCATTGGCAAACCAATCATGCTTCAACCTCATAAGTATTAAGTAAAAGAGGCCATATTAAAACTGGTTTCTTTGGTTTGTCATACATTCTTGATTTGTAAAACTTTTCAGTTATGTAAAAAGTATGTAATATATAATAAATATCTCAATACAAAAAATGTATATAAAATCTACAGGAAATATACAAGGATATCTGTACGAAATGCCTATATAAATATATACATGAAACTTCCTAAATGACTCCAATTAAAAAACTTCTGTTTAAAAACATGCATATAAAAAACATGAATATCCGATGAATGCTTGAAATTACATTTCTTAAGTTGTTTCAGAAAAAACATCTATGTACATTTTGTATCATAATTCATAAAAAAAATATATGTATATATATATATATATATATATATATATATATATATATATATATATATAAACATAAATAAATATGGAGGTATGAATATTTATCTAAGGGATGTTGTAGAGTGGCACGTATAAATTACGTATATCATTTATTTATTTTTAGGTGAAAAATATATATATTTGAGAAATGTGTATTTACTTAATGTTTAAGATCTCTGGCTGCTAGAAAGGGTCTCATGGACACCCTGTCATTGAGTCCCGAGCCTCTGTCTGCCTGTAGTCTTAATATCCACCTCATTCCTCTTTGCTCGGTGTAATTCTTGTAGTTACCTAACCTAGCATTTCTATATATCAATTCTAATACCATAAATTTAAAACCATGTGTGGTACCCTTGTTTATACTATGTTTTGCTAGCGCATTATTCTCATCATCATCATCATCATTATCTTCTTCTTTCGGCTGTTCCCGTTAGGGGCTGCGACAGCGGATCATCTGCCTCCATTTCTTCCTGTCCTCTGCATCATACTCTCTCACACCAACCACCTGCATGTCCTCTCTCACAACATCCATAAACCTTATCTTAGGCATTCCTCTTTTCCTCTTACCTGGCAGCTCCATCCTTTGCATCCTTTTCCCAATATACCCATCATCCCTCCTCAGCACATGTCCAAACCAACGCAATCTCGTCTCTCTTGCTTTGTCTCCAAACTGTCCAACCAGAGCTGACCCTCTAATATACTGATTCCTAATCCTGTCCATCCTAGTCACACCCAGTGCAAATCTTAACATCTTCAACTCTGCCACGTCAAGCTCTGACTCCTGCCTTTTCGACAATGCTACCGTCTCCAACCCATCTAACATAGCTGGTCTCACTACCATCTTGTAGACCTTCCCTTTCACTCTTACTGGTACCCGTCTGTCACAAATCTCTCCTGACACTCTTCTCCACCCATTCCACCCTGCCTGTACTCTCTTCTTCACCTCTCTTCCACACTCACCATTACTCTGAACTGTTGAGCCCAAGTACTTAAACTCATCCACCTTTACCAACTCTACTCCCTGCATCCTCACCATTCCTCTACCCTCCCTCTCATTTACACACATATATTCTGTTTTAGCCCCGCTGACCTTCATTCCTCTCCTCTTTCATTTCAGTCTGGTTACTACTAAGCAGTGATAGTATGCAGGGCTCTGGTTAATACTAAGCAGTGATAGTGTGCAGGGCTCTGGTTAACACTAAGTAGTGACAGTGTGCAGGGTGCAGGTTAATACTAAGCAGTCATGCCATGTGGGGCTCTGGTTAATAGTAAGCAGTGATGGCATGTGGGGCTCTAGTTAATACTAAGCAGTGACAGTACATGGGGGTCTGGTTAATACAAAGCAGTGATAGTGTGCAGGGCTCTGGTTAACACTAAGTAGTGACAGTGTGCAGGGCTCCGGTTAATACTAAGCAGTGACAGTACATGGGGCTCTGGTTAATACTAAGCAGTGACGGCATGTGGGGCTCTGGTTAATACTAAGCAGTGATGACATGTGGGGCTCTGGTTAATACTAAGCAGTGATGGCATGTGGGGTTCTAGTTAATACTTAGCAGTGACAGCATGTGGGACTGGTTAATACTAAGTCATGACAGTATTGGGGCTCTGGTTAATACTAAGCAGTAATAGTATGCAGGGCTCTGGTTAATACTAAGCAGTGACAGTACTTGGGGCTCTGGTTAATACTAATCAGTGGCAGTATGTGGCTCTCTGGTTAATACTAAACAGTGATAGTATGTAGGGCTCTGGTCAATACTAAGTGGTGACAGTATGTGGGGCTCTGGTTAATGCTAAACAGTGACAGTATGCAGGGGTCTGGTTAATACTAAGCAGTGATGGTGTGTGGGGCTCTGGTTAATACTAAACAGTGCTGGCGTGTGGGGCTCTGGTTAATACTAAGAAGGGGCGGCATGTTGGGCTCTGGTTAATACTAAGAAGTGACAGTGTGTGGGGGCTCTGGTTAGTACTAAGCAGTGACAGCATATGGGTCTCTGGTTAATACTAAGTGGTGACAGTATGTGGAGCTCTAATTTATACTAAGCAATGATAGCATGTGGGGCTCTTGTTAACACTAAGCGGTGACAGTATGTGGGGCTCTGGTTAATACTAAACAGTAATAGCATGCAGGGCTCTGGTTAATACTAAGCAGTGACAGTACGTGGGGCTCTGGTTACTACTAAATTTCAAAAAGCAAAACTGAATGATGCAGCCGAACACGACAATGAGAAGCCGACCGTTTATTCAGAGTAATAAAAACAAGCAAATGAGAAAATCCAGTAAGCGCTTTCACATTCAAATAGAATGTTTCTTCAGACTGTTAACAGTTGAAATCATTAGTTCTCTTTAAATACCATGACAATTCATTGGCAAACCAATCATGCTTCAACCTCATAAGTATTAAGTAAAAGAGGCCATATTAAAACTGGCTTCTTTGGTTTGTCATACATTCTTGATTTGTAAAACTTTTCAGTTATGTAAAAAGTATGTAATATATAATAAATATCTCAATACAAAAAATGTATATAAAAATCTATAGGAAATATACAAGGATATCTGTACGAAATGCCTATATAAATATATACATGAAACTTCCTAAATGACTCCAATTAAAAAACTTCTGTTTAAAAACATGCATATAAAAAACATGAATATCCGATGATTGCTTGAAATTACATTTCTTAAGTTGTTTCAGAAAAAACATCTATGTACATTTTGTATCATAATTCATAAAAAATATATATGTATGTATATATATATATATATATATATATATATATATATATATATATATATATATATATATATAAACATAAATAAATATGGAGGTATGAATATTTATCTAAGGGATGTTGTAGAGTGGCACGTATAAATTACGTATATCATTTATTTATTTTTAGGTGAAAAATATATATATTTGAGAAATGTGTATTTACTTAATGTTTAAGATCTCTGGCTGCTAGAAAGGGTCTCATGGACACCCTGTCATTGAGTCCGAGCCTCTGTCTGCCTGTAGTCTTAATATCCACCTCATTCCTCTTTGCTCGGTGTAATTCTTGTAGTTACCTAACCTAGCATTTCTATATATCAATTCTAATACCATAAATTTAAAACCATGTGTGGTACCCTTGTTTATACTATGTTTTGCTAGCGCATTATTCTCATCATCATCATCATCATCATCATCATCTTCTTCTTTCGGCTGTTCCCGTTAGGGGCCGCGACAGCGGATCATCTGCCTCCATTTCTTCCTGTCCTCTGCATCATACTCTCTCACACCAACCACCTGCATGTCCTCTCTCACAACATCCATAAACCTTATCTTAGGCCTTCCTCTTTTCCTCTTACCTGGCAGCTCCATCCTTTGCATCCTTTTCCCAATATACCCATCATCCCTCCTCAGCACGTGTCCAAACCAACGCAATCTCGTCTCTCTTGCTTTGTCTCCAAACTGTCCAACCAGAGCTGACCCTCTAATATACTGATTCCTAATCCTGTCCATCCTAGTCACACCCAGTGCAAATCTTAACATCTTCAACTCTGCCACGTCAAGCTCTGACTCCTTCCTTTTCGACAATGCTACCGTCTCCAACCCATCTAACATAGCTGGTCTCACTACCCTCTTGTAGACCTTCCCTTTCACTCTTACTGGTACCGTCTGTCACAAATCTCTCCTGACACTCTTCTCCACCCATTCCACCCTGCCTGTACTCTCTTCTTCACCTCTCTTGCACACTCACCATTACTCTGAACTGTTGAGCCCAAGTACTTAAACTCATCCACCTTTACCAACTCTACTTCCTGCATCCTCACCATTCCTCTACCCTCCCTCTCATTTACACACATATATTCTGTTTTAGCCCGCTGACCTTCATTCCTCTCCTCTTTCATTTCAGTCTGGTTACTACTAAGCAGTGATAGTATGCAGGGCTCTGGTTAATACTAAGCAGTGATAGTGTGCAGGGCTCTGGTTAACACTAAGTAGTGACAGTGTGCAGGCTGCTGGTTAATACTAAGCAGTCATGCCATGTGGGGCTCTGGTTAATACTAAGCAGTGATGGCATGTGGGGCTCTAGTTAATACTAAGCAGTGACAGTACATGGGGGTCTGGTTAATACAAAGCAGTGATAGTGTGCAGGGCTCTGGTTAACACTAAGTAGTGACAGTGTGCAGGGCTCTGGTTAATACTAAGCAGTGACAGTACATGGGGCTCTGGTTAATACTAAGCAGTGATGGCATGTGGGGCTCTGGTTAATACTAAGCAGTGATGACATGTGGGGCTCTGGTTAATACTAAGCAGTGATGGCATGTGGGGTTCTAGTTAATACTTAGCAGTGACAGCATGTGGGACTGGTTAATACTAAGTCATGACAGTATTGGGGCTCTGGTTAATACTAAGCAGTAATAGTATGCAGGGCTCTGGTTAATACTAAGCAGTGACAGTACTTGGGGCTCTGGTTAATACTAATCAGTGGCAGTATGTGGCTCTCTGGTTAATACTAAACAGTGATAGTATGTAGGGCTCTGGTCAATACTAAGTGGTGACAGTATGTGGGGCTCAGGTTAATGCTAAACAGTGACAGTATGCAGGGGTCTGGTTAATACTAAGCAGTGATGGTGTGTGGGGCTCTGGTTAATACTAAACAGTGCTGGCGTGTGGGGCTCTGGTTAATACTAAGAAGGGGCGGCATGTTGGGCTCTGGTTAATACTAAGCAGTGACAGTGTGTGGGGGCTCTGGTTAGAACTAAGCAGTGACAGCATATGGGTCTCTGGTTAATACTAAGTGGTGACAGTATGTGGAGCTCTAATTTATACTAAGCAATGATAGCATGTGGGGCTCTTGTTAACACTAAGCGGTGACAGTATGTGGGGCTCTGGTTAATACTAAACAGTAATAGCATGCAGGGCTCTTGTTAATACTAAGCAGTGACAGTACGTGGGGCTCTGGTTACTACTAAATTTCAAAAAGCAAAACTGAATGATGCAGCCGAACACGACAATGAGAAGCCGACCGTTTATTCAGAGTAATAAAAACAAGCAAATGAGAAAATCCAGTAAGCCCTTTCACATTCAAATAGAATGTTTCTTCAGACTGTTAACAGTTGAAATCATTAGTTCTCTTTAAATACCATGACAATTCATTGGCAAACCAATCATGCTTCAACCTCATAAGTATTAAGTAAAAGAGGCCATATTAAAACTGGTTTCTTTGGTTTGTCATACATTCTTGATTTGTAAAACTTTTCAGTTATGTAAAAAGTATGTAATATATAATAAATATCTCAATACAAAAAATGTATATAAAATCTACAGGAAATATACAAGGATATCTGTACGAAATGCCTATATAAATATATACATGAAACTTCCTAAATGACTCCAATTAAAAAACTTCTGTTTAAAAACATGCATATAAAAAACATGAATATCCGATGAATGCTTGAAATTACATTTCTTAAGTTGTTTCAGAAAAAACATCTATGTACATTTTGTATCATAATTCATAAAAAATATATATGTATGTATATATATATATATATATATATATATATATATATATATATATATATATATAGAAACATAAATAAATATGGAGGTATGAATATTTATCTAAGGGATGTTGTAGAGTGGCACGTATAAATTACGTATATCATTTATTTATTTTTAGGTGAAAAATATATATATTTGAGAAATGTGTATTTACTTAATGTTTAAGATCTCTGGCTGCTAGAAAGGGTCTCATGGACACCCTGTCATTGAGTCCCGAGCCTCTTTCTGCCTGTAGTCTTAATATCCACCTCATTCCTCTTTCCTCAGTGTAATTCTTGTAGTTACCTAACCTAGCATTTCTATATATCAATTCTAATACCATAAATTTAAAACCATGTGTGGTACCCTTGTTTATACTATGTTTTGCTAGCGCATTATTCTCATCATCATCATCATCATCATCATCTTCTTCTTTCGGCTGTTCCCGTTAGGGACTGCGACAGCGGATCATCTGCCTCCATTTCTTCCTGTCCTCTGCATCATACTCTCTCACACCAACCACCTGCATGTCCTCTCTCACAACATCCATAAACCTTATCTTAGGCCTTCCTCTTTTCCTCTTACCTGGCAGCTCCATCCTTTGCATCCTTTTCCCAATATACCCATCATCCCTCCTCAGCACGTGTCCAAACCAACGCAATCTCGTCTCTCTTGCTTTGTCTCCAAAATGTCCAACCAGAGCTGACCCTCTAATATACTGATTCCTAATCCTGTCCATCCTAGTCACACCCAGTGCAAATCTTAACATCTTCAACTCTGCCACGTCAAGCTCTGACTCCTGCCTTTTCGACAATGCTACCGTCTCCAACCCATCTAACATAGCTGGTCTCACTACCCTCTTGTAGACCTTCCCTTTCACTCTTACTGGTACCCGTCTGTCACAAATCTCTCCTGACACTCTTCTCCACCCATTCCACCCTGCCTGTACTCTCTTCTTCACCTCTCTTCCACACTCACCATTACTCTGAACTGTTGAGCCCAAGTACTTAAACTCATCCACCTTTACCAACTCTACTCCCTGCATCCTCACCATTCCTCTACCCTCCCTCTCATTTACACACATATATTCTGTTTTAGCCCCGCTGACCTTCATTCCTCTCCTCTTTCATTTCAGTCTGGTTACTACTAAGCAGTGATAGTATGCAGGGCTCTGGTTAATACTAAGCAGTGATAGTGTGCAGGGCTCTGGTTAACACTAAGTAGTGACAGTGTGCAGGCTGCTGGTTAATACTAAGCAGTCATGCCATGTGGGGCTCTGGTTAATACTAAGCAGTGATGGCATGTGGGGCTCTAGTTAATACTAAGCAGTGACAGTACATGGGGCTCTGGTTAATACAAAGCAGTGATAGTGTGCAGGGCTCTGGTTAACACTAAGTAGTGACAGTGTGCAGGGCTCTGGTTAATACTAAGCAGTGACAGTACATGGGGCTCTGGTTAATACTAAGCAGTGATGGCATGTGGGGCTCTGGTTAATACTAAGCAGTGATGACTTGTGGGGCTCTGGTTAATACTAAGCAGTGATGGCATGTGGGGTTCTAGTTAATACTTAGCAGTGACAGCATGTGGGACTGGTTAATACTAAGTCATGACAGTATTGGGGCTCTGGTTAATACTAAGCAGTAATAGTATGCAGGGCTCTGGTTAATACTAAGCAGTGACAGTACTTGGGGCTCTGGTTAATACTAATCAGTGGCAGTATGTGGCGCTCTGGTTAATACTAAACAGTGATAGTATGTAGGGCTCTGGTCAATACTAAGTGGTGACAGTATGTGGGGCTCTGGTTAATGCTAAACAGTGACAGTATGCAGGGGTCTGGTTAATACTAAGCAGTGATGGTGTGTGGGGCTCTGGTTAATACTAAACAGTGCTGGCGTGTGGGGCTCTGGTTAATACTAAGAAGGGGCGGCATGTGGGGCTCTGGTTAATACTAAGCAGTGACAGTGTGTGGGGGCTCTGGTTAGTACTAAGCAGTGACAGCATATGGGTCTCTGGTTAATGTTAAGTGGTGACAGTATGTGGAGCTCTAATTTATACTAAGCAATGATAGCATGTGGGGCTCTTGTTAACACTAAGCGGTGACAGTATGTGGGGCTCTGGTTAATACTAAACAGTAATAGTATGCAGGGCTCTGGTTAATACTAAGCAGTGACAGTACGTGGGGCTCTGGTTAATACTAATCAGTGATAGTATGCATGGCTGTGGTTAATACAAAGCAGTGACAGTATGTGGGGCTCTGGTTAATACTAAGCAGTGATAGTATGCAGGGCTCTGGTCAACACTAAGCAGTGAGAGTGTGCAGGGTGCTGGTTAATACTAAGCAGTGATAGCGTGTGGGGCTCTGGTTAACACTAAGCGGTGACAGTATGTGGGGCTCTGGTTAATACTAGGCAGTGACAGTATGTGGGGCTCTGGTTAATACTAAGCAGGGACAGTATGTGTGGCTCTGGTTAATACTAAACAGTGATAGTATGTAGGGCTCTGGTCAATACTAAGTGGTGACAGTATGTGTGGCTCTGGTTAATACTAAGCAGTGATGGCATGTGGGGCTCTGGTTAATACTAAGTAGTGATGGCATATGGCGCTCTGGTTAATACTAAGCAGTGACAGCATATAGGTCTCTGGTTAATACTAAGTGGTGACAGTATATGAAGCTCTAATTAATACTAAGCAGTGGTAGCATGCGGGGCTCTGGTTAATACTAAGCAGTGGTAGTGTTCAGGGTGCTGGTTAATACTAAGCAGTGACAGTGTGTGAGGCTTTGGTTAACTCTAAGCGGTGACAAAATGTGGGGCTCTGGTTAATACTAAGCAGTGATAGTATGCAGGGCTCTGGTTAATACTAAGCAGTGACAGTACATGGGGCTCTGGTTAATACTAAGCAGTGATAGTATGCAGGGCTCTGGTTAATACTAAGCAGTGACAGTACATGGGGCTCTGGTTAATACTAAGCAGTGATGGCGTGTGGGGCTCTGGTTAATACTAAGCAGTGATGGCATGTGGGGCTATGGTTAATACTAAGCAGTGACAGCATGTTGGGCTCTGGTTAATACTAAGCAGTGACAGCGTGTTGGGCTCAGGTTAATACTAAGCAGTGACAGCATATGGGTCTCTGGTTAATACTAAGTGGTGACACTATGGGGAGCTCTAATTAATATTAAGCAGTGATAGCATGCGGGGCTCTAGTTAATACTAAGCAGTGATAGTGTGCAGGGTGCTGGTTAATACTAAGCAGTGATAGCTTGTGGGGCTCTGGTTAACACTAAGCGTTGACAGTATGTGGGGCTCTGGTTAATACTAAGCAGTGATAGCTTGTGGGGCTCTGGTTAACACTAAGCGTTGACAGTATGTGGGGCTCTGGTTAATACTAAGCAGTGATAGTATGCAGGGCTCTGGTTAATACTAAGCAGTGACAGTACATGGGGCTCTGGTTACGACTAAATTTCAAAATCAAAACTGAATGATGGAGCCGAACACGACAATAAGAAGCCGACCGTTTATTCAGAGTAATAAAAGCAAGCAAATGAGAAAATCCAGTAAGCGCTTTCACTTTCAAATAGAATGTTTCTTCAGACTGTTAACAGTTGAAATCATTAGTTCTCTTTAAGTACCATGACAATTCATTGGCAAACTAATCATGCTTCAACCACATAAGTATTAAGTAAAAGAAGCCATATTAAAACTGGTTTCTTTGGTTTGTCATACATTCTTGATTTGTAAAACTTTTCAGTTATGTAAAAAAGTATGTAATATATAATAAATATCTAAATACAAAAAATGTATATAAAAATCTATATGAAATATACAAGGATATCTATACGAAATGCCTATATAAATATATACATGAAACTTCCTAAATGACTACAATTAAAAAACTTCTGTTTAAAAACATGCATATAAAAAACATGAATATCCGATGAATGCTTGAAATTACATTTCTTAAATTGTTTCAGAAAAAACATCTATCTACATTTTGTATCATAATTCATAAAAAATATATATGTATATATATATATATATATATATAGAAACATAAATAAATATGGAGGTATGAATATTTATCTAAGGGATGTTGTAGAGTGGCACGTATAAATTACGTATATCATTTATTTATTTTTAGGTGAAAAATATATATATTTGAGAAATGTGTATTTACTTAATGTTTAAGATCTCCGGCTGCTAGAAAGGGTCTCATGGACACCCTGTCATTGAGTCCCAAGCCTCTGTCTGCCTGTAGTCTTAATATCCACCTCATTCCTCTTTGCTCAGTGTAATTCTTGTAGTTACCTAACCTAGCATTTCTATATATCAATTCTAATACCATAAATTTAAAACCATGTGTGGTACCCTTGTTTATACTATGTTTTGCTAGCACATTATTCTCATCATCATCATCATCATCATCATCATCATCTTCTTCTTTCGGCTGTTCCCGTTAGGGGCCGCCACAGCGGATCATCTGCCTCCATTTCTTCCTGTCCTCTGCATCATGCTCTCTCACACCAACCACCTGCATGTCCTCTCTCACAACATCCATAAACCTTATCTTAGGCCTTCCTCTTTTCCTCTTACCTGGAAGCACCATCCTTTGCATCCTTTTCCCAATATACCCATCATCCCTCCTCAGCACATGTCCAAACCAACGCAATCTCGTCTCTCTTGCTTTGTCTCCAAACTGTCCAACCAGAGCTGACCCTCTAATATACTGATTCCTAATCCTGTCCATCCTAGTCACACCCAGTGCAAATCTTAACATCTTCAACTCTGCCACGTCAAGCTCTGACTCCTGCCTTTTCGACAATGCTACCGTCTCCAACCCTTCTAATATAGCTGGTCTCACTACCCTCTTGTAGACCTTCCCTTTCACTCTTACTGGTACCCGTCTGTCACAAATCACTCCTGACACTCTTCTCCACCCATTCCACCCTGCCTGTACTCTCTTCTTCACCTCTCTTCTACACTCACCATTACTCTGAACTGTTGATCCCAAGTACTTAAACTCATCCACCTTTACCAACTCTACTCCCTGCATCATCACCATTCCTCTACCCTCCCTCTCATTTACACACATATATTCTGTTTTAGCCCCGCTGACCTTCATTCCTCTCCTCTTTCATTTCAGCCTGGTTACTACTAAGCAGTGATAGTGTGCAAGGCTCTGGTTAACACTAAGTAGTGACAGTGTGCAGGGTGCTGGTTAATACTAAGCAGTCATGCCATGTGGGGCTCTGGTTAATACTAAGCAGTGATGGCATGTGGGGCTATAGTTAATAATAAGCAGTGACAGCATGGGGCTCTGGTTAATACAAAGCAGTGATAGTGTGCAGGGCTCTGGTTAACACTAAGTAGTGACAGTATGCAGGGCTCTGGTTAATACTAAGCAGTGACAGTACATGGGGCTCTGGTTAATACTAAGCAGTGATGGCATGTGGGGCTCTGGTTAATACTAAGCAGTGATGACATGTGGGGTTCTGGTTAACACTAAGCAGTGACAGTATGTGGGGCTCTGGTTAATACTAAGCAGTGATGGCATGTGGGGTTCTAGTTAATACTTAGCAGTGACAGCATGTGGGACTGGTTAATACTAAGTCATGACAGTATTGGGGCTCTGGTTAATACTAAGCAGTAATAGTATGCAGGGCTCTGGTTAATACTAAGCAGTGACAGTACTTGGGGCTCTGGTTAATACTAATCAGTGGCAGTATGTGGCGCTCTGGTTAATACTAAACAGTGATAGTATATAGGGCTCTGGTCAATACTAAGTGGTGACAGTATGTGGGGCTCTGGTTAATACTAAACAGTGACAGTATGCAGGGGTCTGGTTAATACTAAGCAGGGGCGGCGTGTGAGGCTCTGGTTAATACTAAGCAGTGACAGTGTGTGGGGGCTCTGGTTAGTACTAAGCAGTGACAGCATATGGGTCTCTGGTTAATACTAAGTGGTGACAGTATGTGGAGCTCTAATTTATACTAAGCAATGATAGCATGTGGGGCTCTTGTTAACACTAAGCGGTGACAGTATGTGGGGCTCTGGTTAATACTAAACAGTAATAGTATGCAGGGCTCTGGTTAATACTAAGCAGTGACAGTACGTGGGGCTCTGGTTAATACTAATCAGTGATAGTATGCATGGCTGTGGTTAATACTAAGCAGTGACAATACGTGGGGCTCTGGTTAATACTAAGCAGTGATAGCATGCAGGGCTCTGGTCAACACTAAGCAGTGAGAGTGTGCAGGGTGCTGGTTAATACTAAGCAGTGATAGCGTGTGGGGCTCTGGTTAACACTAAGCGGTGACAGTATGTGGGGCTCTGGTTAATACTAAGCAGTGATGGTGTGTGGGGCTCTGGTTAATACTAAGCAATGATGGTGTGTGGGGCTCTGGTTAATACTAAGCAGTGACAGTATATGGGGCTCTGGTTAATACTAAACAGGATAGTATGCAGGGCTCTGATTAACACTAAGCAGTGACAGTGTGCAGGGTGCTGGTTAATACTAAGCAGTCATGGCATGTGGGGCTCTGGTTAATACTAAGCAGTGATGGAATGTGGGGCTCTGGTTAATACTAAGCAGTGATGGTGTGTGGGGCTCTGGTTAATACTATGTAATGACAGTACGTGGGGCTCTGGTGAATACCTAGCAGTGATTGGATGTGGGGCTCTGGTTAATACTAAGCAGTGGCAGTATGTAGGGCTTTGGTTAATACTAAGTGGTGACAGTATGTGGGGCTCTGGTTAATACTAAGGCATGACAGTATGCAGGTCTCTGGTTAAAACTAAGCAGTGATGGCACGGGAGGCTTTGGTTAATACTAAGCAGTGGTAGCATGTGGGGCTCTGGTTAATACTAAGGAGTGGTAGTGTGTGGGGCTAAGGAAGATAATCTGTATCTTCTGGCAAACAATTGAATTCCTTTTGGAGGCTGCTACAATCATGAAAAGACTATTAGCTGAACTAAAAAAAACTGTTTCACAACAGCATTTGGTGATAAAATTTGAACAGTTTACTTCTGACTTGGATCAGTATAGATGTAATTTAATGCTGTAGTCCAGCCACATTCTGAGGTATTTGAATACAGGGGTATTTTTCAGGAGTTTAAGTGCAGTCAG
The DNA here is from genome assembly GCF_019279795.1 of Protopterus annectens. NCBI lineage: Eukaryota > Metazoa > Chordata > Ceratodontiformes > Protopteridae > Protopterus > Protopterus annectens. The sequence continues at coordinate 1,005,015,798 of NC_056726.1, forward strand.
CAATATGCTTTTTAAGGAATTAAGTAAACTTTTTGTTTAGTTCTGAAATATAAGTTTTAATACTGATGTGGTTGAGCATAAGCTTAAGACCCAAAAAGGACTGCAGTGTGAGGTGGGTTTTAAAGCTACATTTTTTTGGAAGAGGGTCAGTGACTGTAACTGTAAAGTAAGATCAATGAAAGCTGTTCATATATGGTTATCCATGCACGTTTTAGTAAAATATCAAGTTCAATTCCAAATGTCTGTTTTTTGGGTTTCTTCTCGCCCAAAAGTCAGCATTGTGTCTAGACAGTAGCACAATAAGTTTGAAACACACAAAAGTGGTGCAAAATATAGTAATCAGACAGTGGCACATTTTGAGTGACATAAAGGGACTGACAAATGTCTTTCAGACAGACCATTATTCGGATACAAAAATATGAAAAACTCAAACTTGGGTTTTAAGGAGCAAAGACTGTACATGTTAGTCAAAGGTTGAGCAGTATACCATACAACTGAGGTCATTTTCGTTAACCATAGGTTCATAAGTAGGTACTAAGCTATCTGCCCAAGGGCATTTATAAGCCTAGCCAGAATGTGTTGGCTTTCGCCTCCCCTTTAAATTAGTTTCCTAGGCCTCTGTCTAGCAGGGCCACTGAAGTGATCCCAGGGGTAAACCTACGATTTCCCATCCACTCGTCAAGATTTCTCTTGAAGAGAGTCAGCGAGGGGCTCTGCCTAACATAAACTGGGATTCTATTCCAGAGCGAGGGGAATCTCTGAGACAGGAATCTATCCCTCCAGCATGTCCTGTTTATTGTTGTGCTGAGGTTTAGTTCACTGGAGCGTGTGGCTCTAAGAGATTTGGTTTTCTTGAGGTGGAGCATGTCCATTAATTCCGGGTTGGACATGGCCTTATACATCAGGCAGAGATCACCTCTGAGCAGGCGGTAAGCAACTGAGTAAAGCTGGAGTTTTTTTAGATGAGCTGCATAGGGCATCTCTTTGAGGCCCATGATCCTCTTGGTGAGGTACTTCTGTGGTCTTTCCAGCTGTTGCAGGTGTCGAGTAAGGTACATTCCAAATGGGGCATTGTACTCTATTATGGGCCTAATGAGTGATGAGTAGAGGGGCACAATGACCTCTCTTGACTAGAGGTGAACCCTTTCATGATTAGGTGGGCTACATAGAAGGAACTTCTAAATATTTTGGCAATGTGATTATCGAAGGAAAGGTTGCTATCTACGTGGGTCCCCAGGTCCCTAATTACATCTTCCATACTTAGTGGATTACCACATATGTGATAATTCGTGGGCACTTTGTTTTTCCCAAAGGGGATGACTATGCATTTTTTGGCATTCAGCTTGAGGCCATGGTTTTGACACCAGGTATCTGTCTCGGTGAGACCCTTCTGGAAGATGTCTGTGTCAGCCGGAAAGTCAATTATAGCCCCTAGTTTGCAGTCATCTGCAAGCTTGGTCAGCCATAGTCCTCCTGTGCTTGCCTGTACCTCTGAGAAGTATATGCTGAACAGCAGGAGTCCTAGGACTGAGCCCTGGGGAATGCCACTTGTAACCGGTTTAGAGTCAGGCCTAGCTCCCGCAACTCTTACCATGTGGGTTCTGTCCATGAGCCAGTTGGCAACCCATCTCATGATGTAGGGGCTTATGTTCAGGCTGGTGGGCTTGTCTATAATACTTGAGTGGGGAATGGTGTCAAAGGCCTTTGCAAGGTCTAGGTAGGCTGTGTGGTCCACCTTTCCCTCATCTATAGTCTTGGTAACTGTCTCAAAGAAGTCCACCAGGTTTAGGAGGCATGATCTACCCTTAACAAAGCCAAACTGGGTAGGGTCCAGTGTTTGGAGGTTCTCAATGTCTCTGTTAATGAGATCCATGATTATGTGCTTCACAGCTTTGCAGACCAAGCTGGTCAGGCTTATATGGTGATAGTTCCTGGGATCCATTGTGGCTCCACCTTTGTGGAGTGGAATAACCATTGCTGTGCGCCACTCTGTGGGCATGTAGCCTGTGGACAGGCTGAGTTTAAACAGTGTGTTTAGGTGAGGGGTTAGTTCATCTTTGAGCTCGTGTAGGGCACAGCCTGGGACACCGTCCGGTCACATTGATGCTGTATTTTTGGCTTTGGAGAGGGCTGTTTTAACCTGAGTGTCTGTGATTTCTGGGGCACTACATTCTTCTGGTATAGTTATGGGCCCTTTTGGGGGTGAGAGGGGGAGTGAAGTTTGCACTGAACCTGTCTGCCAGGATGTTGGCTATATCGGTCGGTTCAGTGTATTTTGTGCCATTCTGCACTAACTCCGTGCAGTTCTGAGAACTGCCACTTAGATTCTTGACATAGCTAAAGAATGCCTTGTGGTTATCTTTGGAGTCCATGGCAGTTTTTCTTTCGAAGCTAGCCTTGGATGATTTTATGAGGGAACGTAGTTTCTTGCTGATACTGATCAGGGATGTCTTCCCTTCTTGGGATTTTACTCTTTTCTGTCCTCCTTCTATTGTATAGCTTGTTTATGGCAGGGGTCCACCAGACTGGTTTCCTTTTCTTGGAGGAGTGAGTCTTGGTTTTGTTTGGGATAGAACGATCCATGCATTCTTGTAGGTGCCCATAGAGTGCATTAGTAAAGGATTTTGGAGCTTGGACAGCATTATCCTTTAGCATGGGGGCTTTGAAACTTCCCACCTCTGTCTTAAGTAACGTGAAGTTTGCTTTTGAAAAGTTTTTCACAGTGGTTTCTTTGACTGGGGGTGGTGGAGGAATGTGGATATCCAGAGTGATTAGTCTATGGTCAGATCTAACCAGCGAGGGGTTGACCTCCGGTGTGAAACACCGGTCACCCATGTTGGTGATGACTAGGTCCAATATGTTGTCACCTCTGATGGGGGTGTTGACCAGTTGATCCAACAGGGCATTTGAGTTTATAAATTCTAGGAAATGTTGGGCAACGGAGTTCGTACTTGAGTAGTTCTCCCAGTTAATGTTTGGGTAATTGAAATCACCCAATATCAGGGTGTTTGGTAGGACCTTTATGTTTCCCAGTGTTTCCAGGAATGCGGAGTGGGGGTCCTGGGACATGGTGGGTGATCTGTAGCAAGCTATAATTTGAATAGTAGTTTTGCCCGTTGTTAGTTGCACGTGGATGATCTCTGAAGCATCATGCTGTGCCACTAACCTGGAGGTGTGGGTATCCTTGATGAATATGGATACTCCCATATAATGTATGAAAACCTCTTTAGTTGTCTGTTGGGCCTGGAACTTGTCTTATAATGGTCAGAGGACTAGCCCACCATTGAAGTAACAATTAATACATACATACTGCTTTGCCTAGGCTTTACATGACAATAAATCTGTTTAAGAGTCTCTGGAAACTTTCCAGAAAAATCAAGTTATTTGTCAAGATGTTTAGTAATGCTTTTAATTCACTGGCTACCCATTTGTAGTGTTGCAGTTTGTAGGCGCTAGTGATTGGGGAGGAATATGTATTGGATTGAGCCAAGAAGGTGAGTTATTTCTGCTACTTGATTAGCATTACATTTTAGTACTAAACCTGTAGAGCTTGCCTGTCTTTGTGGATTTCAGTGGCTGTGAGTCGGGTTCCAAGGAGATGATCTTCAATGTGTTGTCAAATGCCTTAAATACAGGTTGGTACATCTACTGGTTACATGCCCAGGAATGCAAAATGGTCAAATTATCACTTACCAGAGCCAGAGAATTCCTTTGCTTCCCACTTAAAATGTTCCTCTTGTAAAATCTGAGTGAGCAAAAAACTTAAGACAAAGTTTCTTTATCTTTGGTATTCTAACGTATGGGGAAATGCAGCTGAGAAAAATAAGCAACAAGCTTTCCCTTTCCAACATCTGAGTTGGAGGACTGCTTTGCACCAGGGTCTCTTCTCTTGGGCGGGAGATACCACACCAAAGATGGATGGTTTACTTCATGAGAATGTGGGGACCACAGCCTTCTACCACTCCACCCCTTATTCTCTGGCAAAACACAAGGAATCAAAAACTATGGGGTCCAAGACAAGTACTGGCAGATGGACACCCCACCAGCAGGCACCAGGCTTGCCAGAAGTAACAGGAGACTCAGTCATAAAGGGTTAAGTTCTCTTCTCACCCAGGCCAAGAAGTGTATATACAAAGAGAAAGTCTGTCCATATATTAGTGCTCAGGAAACCATATCTGGCTGTGACCAAGCAGCCAATTCCAGTAAAACCTTAAAGGACTGACATAATTGTCTTTTACCAAAGGGAAAAACAGCTGGAATACCCAAGGAGGAGGCCCAAGGCCATCACATATCCTTCAATTAACATCCAGTATTACTAAAGTTGGCCTTACCATTCTGCATTTCCCTGGGTCTGATGCACTCACAGCGCTTCTGTGGATCCCTAGTGATATCTGCATTGCTTACTGTACTTATTTCCTTGTTTCACTTGAAAGAAAGTTACTGTTTGTCATTTTTGCATTTAAGTTACCTGTAACACATTGCATTTAAGTTACCTGCCACTTGCTCACTAAAGCAATTATATAAGTCAGCACTTAAAAATTAAAAGCAGTACACCCTCACAAACTCCCCTTGAGTACCTTGTTCCCCATTGGCCCTTTTTTTAAATTATGAAGGAATTCCCAATACTATTCTAGCATGTCCAAAGGTCAGTTGTCAATCTTCTCTCTGGTCCAGCTGGTGAATCTGGGAATCTTTAGGCAATGTTACAAATGCCTCATGTACACAGACAACCCTCTCCTCCTCCCAACAAATTCCAACACATGTGAGAGATAAAACCATATAGCCAAACTGGAGGCTAAGCTCTGTCAACTCAGTATTGGGGTAACCAGTCAGGAGGAGAAGGAAACCACACTCACTACAATTTCAGTCTCACATAGACCTACCACGACAGCAAACCAAGCACATAAACACACAAAAACATACTCGGAGGCTCTAAATAAAAATCTGCCTAAGCAGCAGAGACCTCCAAAGCAAACACCCAAGCAACCGCTACCCCAAAACAAAACACGTGCAACACATAGCTCACAAAGCCAGGGTGCTGAACAGTCACAGCCCTTAAGGCTAAACAACACACCTGATACACTTGTAATAGTTGACTCTATTGTCAGGCACACTGACGTCCCGCTCACCAGGCTGAACAAGGAGAAGATCACAGTGAGCTGCCTGTCGGGTGCTAGGATCCGCCACATAACACAAGCACTCAGGTCACTCCAAGGCAAGTACAAATATGACTCAGTCATTGTCCATGCTGGTGTGAATGACCTGAGATGTACCTCCCTGGACTACATGAAAAGAGACATAGAGGAGCTCTCTGAGCATGTAGCCCAGGCCGGTATGACCCTGACCTTGAGTAGCATCTTACCCTCACCAAGAATGATGCCACAATATGAAGACAAGATGATCAATTTCAACAATTGGCTTAAGTATTGGTGTCATTCAAAGGGGATCCAATGCCTGTCAGCCTGGGATGACATGCTCGACAAGCCACGATGCTTTGCTAGGGACGCCTTGCACCTGTCACCCCTGGGCTTTCGGATATTGGCAAAGGCTCTTGCTACCCCCATAGTGCCTTTTTTAGGCAAGGCTCAAAAGACAAACCCACCTCCATAGGTATCACAAGGGATAAGAAACTAAGAGTAATGCTACTCAACGCCAGAAGTCTAAACCTCAAGATGCACGCACTCGAAACTTTCCTTAGCATGGAGAACATCGATATCTGTGCAGTAACAGAAATCTGGTTCAAGGCTCCCGAGAGCACCCCAGCACTACCAGGTTATACCTCATACCATGTTTTTTGGCCCCAAAACCTGGACCGAACCACAAAAGGAGGGGGAGTATCAATATTCGTCAAAGATACCCACACCTCCAGGTTGGTGCACAGAATGAAGCATCAGAGACTATCCATGTGCAACTAACAGTGGGTAAAACTGCCTTCCAGTTTATAACCTGCTACAGACCACCCTCCCAAACCCAGGAACCCCACTCGGCCTTCCTGAGAACACTGGAAAATATGAAGGTCTCCCCAAACACCATTATATTGGGCGACTTCAACTACCCAAACATAGACTGGAAGCATTACTCTAGCTCCAACACCCTAGCCCAAAGGTTCCTAGAATTTATAAACTCAAATGTTATGGAACAACTTGTTACCACTCCCACAAGAGGGAAAACATACTGGACCTGATCATCACCAACATGGGGACTCTATGCTCCGTACCAGAAGTGTATCCCTCACTGGTAAGATCAGACCATAAACTAATCTCACTGGATAGTCACATCCTGACCCCACCCCCTGCCCAGAAAACCACAGTGAAAAACTACTCTAAAGCAAATTTCACACTCCTCAAAACCGAGGTGGAATCCTTCAAAGCACCCGGGCCTGTGGAAAATACAGCCCAGACCGCAGAATCCTTTATAAATGCATTCTATGAACACCTTCAGGAATGCATGGATCATGCAATCCCAAATAAAACCAAGACCTAATCCTCCAAAGGCAGATGTCCTGTCTGGTGGACCCCAGCCATAAACAAACTATACAATAGAAGGAGGAAGCTACTGCATGATAGAGCAAAATCCCAAAAAGGGAAGGCATCTCTGATCAGTATTAGCAAAAAACTACGGGCACTCATAAAATCGTCTAAGGCCAGCTTCGAGAGAAAAATTGCACAGGACACTAAGGATAATCACAAGGCTTTCTTTAGTTATGTTAGGAAACTGGGTGGGAATTCCCAGATATGCTCAGAATTAGTCCAAAATGACAAAAAATACACCAAACCCACAGACATTGCCAACATCCTAGCTGACATGTTCAGCGCAAACTCCCCAACAAAGGGCAAATATCTATCCCAGCAGAGTGCTGCCCCCCTGACATCTCAGATGCTCAGGTAAGAGCCGCCCTCTCCAAAGCAAAAAACACAGCATCAATGGGGCCAGACCTCCAAGAAGAGCTAAACCCAAGCATAAAACTACTGTTCAATCTCAGCCGTACTACAGGACATGTACCCAAAGAGTGGCGTACAGCAACAGTGGTCCCTCTCCACAAAGGTGGTGCCTCAACGGATCCTGGAAACTATCACCCCATAAGCCTGACTAGCTTGGTCTGCAAAGCTATGGAAAGGATCATCATGGACCTCATAAATAAAGATATTGGGGACCTACAGACACTGGATCCTACCCAGTTCGGCTTTGTTAAGGGCAGATCCTGCCTCTTAAACCTGGTTGATTTCTTTGAAACAGTCACCAAGACCATTGACGAGGGGAAGGTGGTCCACACAGCCTACCTGGACCTTGCAAAAGCCTTCGATACAATACCCCACTCGGGCATTATAGATAAGCTCACCAGCTTAAATATAAACCCCTATGTCATTAGATGGGTTGAAAACTGGCTCAAGGACAGAACCCACATGGTTAGAATTGCTGGAGCCATGTCAGACTCCAAACCAGTTACAAGTGGCATCTCACAAGGCTCAGTCCTGAGACCGCTCTTGTTCGGTATATATTTCTCGGAGGTACAGGCCAACACGGATGGACTGTAGCTGACCAAGTTCACAGATGACTGCAAACTGGGCACCATAATCGACTCTCCAGCCGACACAAGCATCCTCCACAAGGGCCTCATAGAAACAGATAACTGGTGCCAGAGCCATGGCCTCAAGCTAAACGCCAAAAGGTGTATAGTCATCCCCTTTGGCAAAAACAAAGTGCCCACAAATTACCACATAGGTGGCAATCCATTAAGTACAGAAGAAGTAATTAGGGACCTCGGGACCCAAGCTGATAGCAATCTCTCATTTGACAACCACGTGGCCAAAGTGGTTAGAAAAACATTCTATATAGCCCACCTAATCATGAAGGGATTCACATCTAGATCAGCGGAGGTCATCGTGCCTCTTTACTCAGCCCTCATCAGGCCCATAATTGAGTACAATGCCCCTTTTGGGATGTACCTTACCAGACACCTGCAGCAACTGGAAAGACCCCAAAAGTACCTCACCAAGAGGATCAAAGGGCTCAAACAGATGCCATATGCTGCCCGGTTAAAGAAACTCCAGCTCTACTCAGTGGCATACCGCCTGCTTAGAGGCGATCTGTGCCTGACGTATAAAGCCATGTCCAACCCGGAATTAATGGACATGCTGCACCTCAGAAAATCCAAATCCCATCGAGCTACACGCTCGAGAGACTTGAACCTCAGCACTGAAATAAATAGGACATGCTGGAGGGACAGATTCATAACCCAGAGGCTCCCTTCACTCTGGAATAAAATCCCAGTCCAGGTTAGGCAGAGTCCCTCATTGACTCTCTTCAAGAGGAATCTTGATGAGTGGATGGGAGATCGTAGGTTTACCCCGGGTATCACTTCTGTGACACTGTTAGACAGAGGCACAGTATACTAATCTCAAAAAAGGGCATAGCAAAATTAATTTAAAATGGGTGGCGAAAGCCAAACACACCCTGGCTAGGCTTAAAAATGCCCTAGGGCAGATAGCCTAGTATGAACCTATGAACCTATGAACTAGCAAGACTGACAGAATTACCATCTCATGCTCTGTACCAGTTATTTTAGCTGCCAATTTCTTGGTTTTCACTGGCACCTATAGAATTTCTCTATACTTTCCAAATATGGCTCTCCCTCAAACAAAAGTAGCAGAATAAAATCCTAATGTGGGACTTCACAGCTTTGGAGATCACTAGAATGAAAATGGATAAACACTCAATGCAAAAAAAAAAAAAAAAATCAAATTGGTGCCTCATTCTCTTACACTCTAAATTCTATTATGTCTGTGAAAGACAGGAAGCCATCCTTGCACAGAGAATGTGAAAGCTCTGAAAATCAGACCAGATGGCTGGACACCTATCTGTGGCACAACTTCCACATTAAGTTTGATATTGACCCACTGCCTGCTGACTGGCCCACTCCAATCCAATTGGCTTGTTCTTTCCTCATCACCAGGTTGAGTGCAATGGTCAGATAGGAGCAGCCCTTTATTTTATGTACTGCTTTTGTGCCTTAGTCCACTCTCACAGTCAACAAAGCTTTGTGGAGGTAAGTGTAATGGACTAACACAGAGGTCACCCCATCACTTCTGCAGGGGACAGTTCACCCCCATGAAGCATAAGCACTAGCTTCTCTGTTATCTAGCACTGAAAGTGCACCAACTCAATGTGCTAGCAATACTCCCCAACCCCTCTGAGAGACACAAGTGGGCCATATCCCTTCTGTCCTCCTTGTTCTTGCCTGGATACTTGAGAGAGGGAAAGACAGAATCTAATGAACATCTTCCCTTTCACGGATATTCCTAGGGCATCATCTATCCTTCTCCTCCTCCTCCTCCCTGGTCACCCAAAGGGCATCAATTATCCTTTAATTATACATTCCCTTCTCTGTCACCCCAATACTACCAAGCTATACCTTACAGGACATACAGTAGACTCACTTTGATGCCAGGTGTGGTTGCAGTAAGTTTTGCCCAATTGAAATCCAGCATTATCATAATGTCTAGTCAATGATGTCACCCCTGTATGAGTTCCAGTTCTCATTTCACAAATCCTACTTGTGTTATTCAAAGGTTATAACCCACCATTTTCTCTTTAGTTGTAATGATATCCACTACCTTTTATATTTTCCCTTTTTAGCAGCGATGATCCCCTCCTTTCTCTTTGGTGCACCAAACCATGCCTCCTCTCCTTCATGTTTACTCACTTGTCTTGTGAAACTTTGATGGTTTAGTAATTGGGTCATAACATATCAAAACCTCAGGATCACTTAACTGTGAAGCAGTCAAAAATCAAAAAAGCAGCTTTTTTTTTTAAGGGAAACAAGTCCCCCATCACCCTCCAACATGGGGCACACCCCACACCTTTTGCTACTTAGATACCAATTCTTTTACTGCACTGTTGGGGAAAAGAAAAATTTTGCGCACTTGCACATTTAGTTGAGTGTTGCTCACTAGTCTAGCAATGTAAAGTTTGGTACCAGTTTTTGTATTTTGATCTCTTGCGTTGTGTAAAGGGATACATGCCATTTGTTTTTACCCCCCCCCCCCAGCTCCTTGCCCTAATACCTGTTTTGTATGCCATGCTTCTGTTTCTCCCACAATAGCAGGATACTGTGGTCTCAAAGTCAGTTTAGGCACACCATCTTGCCCAGAGGGTGGACATTGATGCTGATTACATTTTATTTTTCTTTTGTACTGCCCTGCTTTTCCTTGTCTATACACAGACAATCCTTGTCCTGCAAGATCATCATTGACCTTGTTTACACATTTTTACATTTTAAAAAATATTAACAGGGTCTAGTTGGACTAGAGTCACAACCTGGGCCTGGAATAAAGGCTCTGTGAGGGTTGTTTTCTATTAGTAAACTGTTAGAACTGTTCAAATTCACTTGTATTTAAAGAACTGCATCCACAGACCCAAAAACATGTTTATTTTATCATGGTTTGGTATTTCCTACATTTTAACACCACTCTGGGACTATTTACAGGTTTTTAAACATTTTTATACATAATTTGCCGTAATGAGGTCAGGAAGATAAGGGTGGTAGATTTTCTATTTTCATTAAAGACAAGCACACCTCCAGAATGGTTTGCCAGCATGATGCACTAGAACTTTTCCAGGTGCAATTGACAATTGGCAAGCCACCCATCCAAGTTATAGCTGGTTATAGACCCCCTCCCATTCCTCCTACCTGGACCTACTTGAGTCCATCATGGTACCACCTAACACCCTGATCCTTGGTGACTTCAACTACCACACCATAAACTGGGTGAACTATTCCTGCTCTAATCCACTCATGAAACGATTCTTCGACTTCATCAATTCTAATGCACTAGACTAGCTTGTCTCATCCCCCACAAAGGGAGCTAGCATTCTAGACTTGGTTCTCACCAACATGGATGACTGCTGCACCACCCGCATAGTAAGTTCTTCCCTGGTGAGATCAGATCATCGGTCTGTCTCATTCAAAGTCTCTGTCCTATCCAAACCCCCACCCCAGCCATAACCAGGTAAAAAAACTATGACCTTCACACAACCACCACCCCCAGAGGATGCAGGCAACTATGCTGAACAGTATGTCAGTGCAGTAAACAAGCACCTGCACAACTGCATGGACTCAGCCATACCCAACAGAACTAAAACCTGCTCAAGGAAACACAAACCTACGTGGTGGACATACTCTATCAACAGGCTTTACAACAAAAGGAAAAAAAAATGTTGTCCAAGAGTAAAAAGGCACAAATTCCCAATTGAAAAAAAACTCCCTCCTTAGCCTCAACAAGCAAATTAGATCACTAGTGAAAACCTCCAAAGCCAATTATGAATTGAAACTAGCCTCTGAAACAAAGGCTAACCACAAAGCCTTTTTCAGTTATGTCAGAAACCTCCATGGAAAAGTCCAGGTTTGCTCCAAATTAGTTCTTAACGGTACCACTTTCACTGATCCTGTTGACTTAGGTTCAGTGCAAACTTCACCCCCCCCGTCCCCCACCAAAGGCCCATTTGATATCCAATACTTGCTCCACACCTCACATCTCTGTAGATAAAGTGTTAAAGGCCCTATCCAAGGCAAGGAACACAGCTTCCATGGGACCTGATAGTATCCCAGGCTGTATTCTGCAACATCTCCAGCAAGAAAGTACAGTTGTGTACACTTACCATAAATGTAGATGTCCGAGTGTATTCACTGTTGCAGTCATCACATTTGGGTTATCCTGCAAGGGGTAGCCCTCAGTTGGTTAGAATACCAGAGGTGTAGAATTTCTGCTTCGGTTGCTGTCACTCCAAGACTGACATCAGGTCGTCAGTGGTATAAAAACAAGCAGCCGAAGCCATTACATCAGTTTTTCTTGCCCTGTCAGGATCCCCCAGTAGGAAGCTAGATTATGCTGGAGGAACACCAACAGTAGAAAATAAATGCTAAAATTTCCTTGTAAAGAGAAAGTGAGAGAAAGAGAGACAAGGGGGATGGAGGGAGAGAAATCAGGACTGCAACAGTTAATACACTCGACCATCTACATTTATGGTAAGTGTACACAACTGTACTATGTTCTTCATGTTTCACTGTTGCAGTCATCACATTTGGGTTGATTCCCAAAGCTGAAGAAAAGGGTGGAGGCAGTCAAGAAGACTGGGGTTTGGCTAGGATGCCCTGCAAGACTGCAGTGGCAAAGCCTGCCCTGGATTTGGAGAAGAGAGGCAGGTGGTAATGCTTGGTGAAGGTATGAACAGATGTCCATGTTGCAGCCTCCAGGATGTCCCTGGTGGGGACCCCCTCTGAGAAAAGCTGCGGAGGTGGAGGTTGCTCTGGTGGAATGTGTCCTGACCCCCTTTGGGAGTGGTTTCCAGTGCTGTTTGTAGCAGAAATGGATGCAGTGTGCTATCCATTTGGAGACTGTTTGTTTGGATATGGCCTTGCCCTCTGCTCCTGCAGTGAAGCTGACTAGCAATTGATCAGTTTTTCTGAAAGATTTAGTCCTTTCCAGGTGGAAGGTGAGCTGTCTGTGTACATCTAGAATGCAGAATCATTTCCCCTTGTTTTGTGGGTTAGGGAAAAAGGTGGGCAAATGAATGGATTGGTTGAGAGCCACACTGGACACCACTTTATGCATGAAGGATGGGTTAGTCCTGAGGGAGACCCTGTCAGCATGGAAAATGATGAAGGGCTCAACAGCCATAAGGGCTTGTAGCTCTAATACTCTTCTAGCTGAAGTGATGGCCAGAAGCAAGGATATTTTCCAATAAAGAAATTTTAACTCTGCTGAAGCTGCAGGTTCAAAAATGGGCAGGGTGAGCTTTTCCAAGACAAAGTTAAGGCCAAGGCTGGGGTAGGAACTCTTTTGGGTGGCCTTAAGTTGTTAGCCCCTCTTAGGAACTGCGTGATGAGAGGGTGTGAGAATAGCGGTGGCTCTGTGCATAAATGAGCAGAGATGGCTGAGGCATGAATTTTAATAGAAGAGAAGAATAGACCCCTGTGTAGTAGGTCTGCCAAGTAATCCAGGATGAGAGGTAGGGAGGGCTGTGCCATTCTGGCTCCCTTAACCTGGATCCAGGTGCAAAACCTTTTCCACTTGTCGGCATAGGATGTTCTAGTGCTGGGGCATCTGGCCTCAAGTATAACATCTAGAACTTGTTTGCTTAGGCTGGCAGCTTGAGGAGAGGTCAGGGAATAAGCCAGGCTGCCAGATTGAGGCTCTGCAATTGGGGATGTATGAATTCTCCATTCCTCTGGGTTAAGTGTGTTGGGATCTGAGGTAGGTGCCATTGTGGCAGGGGTGACAGGATGCACAGCAGTGGGTGCCAGTGCTGGCATGGCCAGTCTGGAGTAATCAGGATTGCCCTCGTTTTTTCCTCCCTTAGGTTTACCCACTGGAAGGATAGACCATTCACTTTCCAGGCCTTGCTGTGAGGTTCCATGGTGCAGAGTCTGCTGAGCTGATGATTGGAGTGGGAGGCAAAGAGATCTACTTTCGGGGGTGCCCCATTTCTGCATGACAAGGGTGAAGGTTCTGAGGTCTAGCTGCCACTCATGTGGGTATAGCAGGTTTTTGCTTAAGTTGTCTGCCAGTGAGTTTAGAGAACCTGGCAGGAATTGTGCTAACAGGTGTAGTTGCATGGCTGAAGCCATGTGACAAAGGGTTATGGGAAGCCTGCAGAGATGATAAGAGTGAGTCCCTCCCTGCTTGTTGATATACCACACCACTGTGGTGTTGTCTGTTTTGATCAGTAGAGGCCCCGGGGAGAGTAGGCATCTGAAAGCTGTCAGTGAGTGCTGAACAGCTAACACTCCTTTAGATTGATGTGCAGATGTATTTCATTTGGGCTCCATTGGCCCTGAATGCACCTGACATCCAGGTGAGCACCCCAGGGATAGTCAGATTCGTCTGTGGTGAGGGTGTGGGGTTGTGAGAAGGGAAGTCCCTTGTTGTGGGTGCATGCTGCTGCCCACCAAAGAAAATCTTTCCTTAGACAAGGTATCATTGGTATAAAAGTTTCCCAGTCTTGAGTGTGACACCAAAGGCTTTTTAGGTACCAGTGTAGTTTCCTCATATGCAGTCTGGCAAATGGAATGAGTAGAATCCAGGCCATCTTTTTTGGAGAAGGTTCCTCTGCACCGTAGTGGCAGGAGTGTGCAGTTAGAACTTGTCTGATTGAAGACTGCTGGAACAGGGCTCAGTTTTGTGCTTTTTTACTGGTTAATTGGGTACTTTGTTTAAATCAGTTTGCTCGTTTTCTATTGTTATATATAAAAAAATTGCACTTTATTCATCTGCTTTTACTGTATTTTTGTTTCTTCCTACTTTATTGCATTTATTCTGCTGCATTTATTACTACTTGTTAGTAGCCTGATTAAATTGTAACTGTTATTCTAAGCCTTTGGTTGAAACACTTGGGCTTCACACCAGTTGTTTTACACTAAGGTTTTCGGTCTGCACTGTTGTGGGAGGAGAGGGCAGATTCTGCCCTTCTGAGCTGGGAGTTTCTGGTTAAAGGCTTGTTCTGCCTGCTTATTTGAACTGTTTCATTCTGAAACTAGTACGCCTTGTTTGCTGTAACATAGAATAAATTCAGACCTGGTGAATCTAGCTTTGTTTGTACAACTTGAGCACTAATCCAGCCCATCTTTTTTGGAGCAGGTTCCCCTGCACCCTAGTGGCAGGAGTGTGCAGTTAGAACTTGTCTGATTGAAGACTGCTGGAACGGTGCTCAGTTTTTAGCTTTTTATTGATTAATTTGTTTATATCAGTTTGCTCATTTGCTACTGTTATATTAAAAAATACACTTTATGCATCGCCACGTAGCTAGGGTTAACCTATTCCTGGCACCATAAAGTCTGCTCTTCAAATTTTCCCTTAGAACTAGCCAGTTTTTTTGTTTTAGCACTCAAATCTGTTTATTTGAGCTCAGCACTTGTTCAGAACTTGTTGTAAGCACTAAATAAGCTACAAATTACTACAGCACTCAACTTGCCTCACTTGTCTAGAGGAAAACAGTTTTTAGTACTTAATAAATAAGCACCTATCCAGACATGTCTAAGGGTCACCTCCCGGTGTTTTCTCCTGTCTACGTGATGAATCTGGGCATCTTGGGGCAATGCAGCAATTATGTACACAGACAACCCTCTCCTCCAACCACCCAACACTACAACCTGTGAGATATGCACTTATATAGCCAAACTGGAAGCAGAGATCTCCTTACCCAAGACTGGACTAGACATAATGGATATGGACAGGTTTGTGAACAAGGGTTTAGACATAAAGAACAATAAATTACATAGGGATAGTCAGGATTATGAAAGTAGGAGGGCATACTCACATTTTAGGGAATATAAGCGTAACATAGCACCTATGAATACAAAGGAGACTACAGGAAGGGCCATTTTGAATGCAAACAATAATAGCATGGAACATCAGATGGGCCAACAGAATTATTCTAGTCAGCATCTTGGTAGAGAAAACAATAATACTAATAAGAATAATGATAAAGTTTTTTTAGAAGACCCTGTAGTGAGGAGATCAGAACGTATACGGGATCGATACCAGGGCCAATACTATCCAATGAGGGACAGAAGATACAGGGCAAATTCACATTATTAAACAAACATGTTAATGTAGGAATAAATAGGGATACTGAAACACCAGAGGATGTAATTAACATCAATTCTAATTGTATAATGAATGAGACAATGACAGATGTGATGGATGTATTTATAGAAAATTATGATTGTACAAAAATGTATATGTTTGTAAGTGGAGAAAATTCAAGGGAAGAGACTGACCATGATGTGTATCAAAATTTAAATTGTGTTACATTAAAGGAAGGTAGATTTGTAGTATACAATTACACAGACAAGGAATTAGATGAGAACTATATTTCTCTTCTTAAGAAAGGATTCACTTTTGTCCCTAATTTTAAATTTGACATTGGAAGAGTGATGATTAACTTGAAATTGTACATCAGATTATTAAATCTGAAAATGTTTTTTTCGAACAAGGCTAGTAAAACGATAGAATCTGACGTTAGACATGTTACACTAAAAAGATCGAGTACCTTTATTCCACCACAGAATCCTACGATAAACTTGTTTGAAATGTTATGTGACATTCAAATCAGGAAATTATTAAAAACAGGAGTTGAACACAAAGACAACTTAACTACAGCTGAGAGGTTTTGTTTAAAAGAATTAGCAACAACTGATGCCTACAGAATTATGAAACCAGACAAGGGGGGTGGGGTGGTAGTGATGACAAAGGTAGACTATTTGAACAAAATGGCAGATATGCTAAATGATAGTGAAACTTATGAGAAAGTTTCAAGATTTGAAATGATTAGAGCATACACCAAGGTAGATTGGCAACTATATGACTATCTTATGGAGGGTGTGATAAATAAGGAGGAATACAATTATTTACTTGTAGAACATCCAAGCACACCTTCTATATTTGGGATACCGAAGATCCACAAAAATGTCAACAACCCCCCATTTAGACCCATAGTGTCAGCTAAGGGATCTAAATTAGAAGCCATGGCTCATTATGTAGACAAGAATTGCAAAGACACCTTAAAGAAATTACCTCACAGATTACAAGATTCATGGCACTGTTTGGAGTTGGTGAAGGAAAAGATGCCTTTTATAAACCAAGACACTATTATGTTAACAATAAATGTAATTAATTTATTTTCAGTGATACCCCATGAGCAGGGTATACAAATGTTTGAAGCAAGTCTGGAGGCTTTCAGTGACTTACACATTGTAAAACATAAATTATTGGTAGAAATGATGGAGACCATCTTAACAAACAATTATTCTGTGTTGGAGGGTGAATTTTTTAAACAGATTTCGGGTGTAGCCATGGGAGCAAGATGCATGCCAATATACGCAAATCTAGTGTTGGCACAATGGGAAGTGGAATGGATATTTGTTAGTAGGTTTTGGTCTAAGATAACAGCCTACTTAAGATTTTTGGACGACATAATAATTTTTTGGAAAGGAAAAAAGGAAGAAATAGAAGAATTTGTTGCTTATTTGGAAACAACAACTAGTTTCTTAAGATTTACATACAAAGTACATAAGGAGAGTTGGGAATATTTGGACATTAAATTCCACATGAATGAAGAGGGAGTAATAGAATCAAACATATATAGGAAAAAGACGTACTCAAATTCCTTTTTGCATTTCGATAGTTGTCACCCTTACTTTCAAAAAAAGAATTTAGTTAAGGGCCAAATGGTTAGACTATCGAGGATAATAAGTAATGATGTGGTATTCAATAACGAGGTAGATAAATTGATGCAAATGTTTCAAGACAGAGGGTACCCACAATATTTAGTATCCGAAATGAAGAAGGAAGTGATGGTCAAAAGGACCAAGAATTTCAAGCCAATTTTAAGGTTTGGAATGAATATAGATACAAGTAAGAAAGAGAATAGGATGGGAACATTGATATTACCATACAATGAAAACACAGGAATAGTTTTCAATGCAATAAAGGCAATATGGGACAAAATATTCAGTAACAAATTGGATATTATGAATATTTTGGGTAAAGGTCCCAATATAACATATAGTAGGGGAAGGAATCTCAAGGAATACTTTGAAAGTAACAACCTTAACCAACAATATAAGAATTCAAGAATGAAGAAATGTGGGTTATGTAGAACCTGTAAGTTCATTAATGACGGTCCCTATGTCATGATACAGGACTTTAATAGATCTATTAAATGTCCTGGGTATGTAAATTGCAACACTAAGATGGTAGTATATATAGCGACTTGTCTATCATGTCCAGCATTTTACATAGGCAAAACCATCAGGAAACTTAGACAGCGTATTATGGAACACAATAGGGACATTAAAAACAAGAAGGTATCCAGTTTTTTGTATATACATAGTACTAAATGTGAGGACTTCAAAAGGTTTATATTTTTTGTGGTTGATAGGATTCCACATAGCATTATAAATGAAGGAGATGTGAATAATTTATTAGAAATGAAGGAATGCTTGTGGCAACTAAGACTTAATGCTAACAGCATGCCAGGTATCAACGAACACATCTCCATTTCTAGTATACTGAAATATAAATCATATTGCATTTAGTTTTGTAGATAGGTAGAGTTTAGGAAGTTAGTAACTATATTGATTAAATATGTTATATGAAGTACTCCTAAAAATGTTTTTATTATTTAAAATGTGATATATAATTGATGTAAATACATATATATATATATTTTTTAGATTGAATAACTAATATAGGTGAAGGTTATTTATATGTGTTATTAAAAAACTTTTTTAACATTTTTATACATGAAGTTTATATTAATGAAATAAGGTGTTGCATGTTAAGTGTGTGTTTTTTTTTAAAAAATAATTGAAACAGTTATTTCATTGGATACAGAAGAATGGTGTTAAGTATATATTGAGAGTGAGAATGGTGTATGTATAACTCTGATGAAACCCACGGAATAGATGGGTGAAAGCGCTTAGTTTGGATTCCATTGGAACATGCAGTTAGAACTTGTCTGATTGAAGACTGCTGGAACAGGGCTCAGTTTTGTGCTTTTTTACTGGTTAATTGGGTACTTTGTTTAAATCAGTTTGCTCGTTTTCTATTGTTATATATAAAAAAATTGCACTTTATTCATCTGCTTTTACTGTATTTTTGTTTCTTCCTACTTTATTGCATTTATTCTGCTGCATTTATTACTACTTGTTAGTAGCCTGATTAAATTGTAACTGTTATTCTAAGCCTTTGGTTGAAACTCTTGGGCTTCACACCAGTTGTTTTACACTAAGGTTTTCGGTCTGCACTGTTGTGGGAGGAGAGGGCAGATTCTGCCCTTCTGAGCTGGGAGTTTCTGGTTAAAGGCTTGTTCTGCTTATTTGAACTGTTTCATTCTGAAACTAGTACGCCTTGTTTGCTGTAACATAGAATAAATTCAGACCTGGTGAATCTAGCTTTGTTTGTATAACTTGAGCACTAATCCAGCCCATCTTTTTTGGAGCAGGTTCCCCTGCACCCTAGTGGCAGGAGTGTGCAGTTAGAAATTGTCTGATTGAAGACTGCTGGAACGGTGCTCAGTTTTTAGCTTTTTATTGGTTAATTTGTTTATATCAGTTTGCTCATTTGCTACTGTTATATTAAAAAATACACTTTATGCATCGCCACGTAGCTAGGGTTAACCTATTCCTGGCACCATAAAGTCTGCTCTTCAAATTTTCCCTTAGAACTAGCCAGTTTTTTTGTTTTAGCACTCAAATCTGTTTATCTGAGCTCAGCACTTATTCAGAACTTGCTGTAAGCACTAAATAAGCTACAAATTACTACAGCACTCAACTTTCCTCACTTGTCTAGAGGAAAACAGTTTTTAGTACTTAATAAATAAGCACCTATCCAGGCATGTCTAAGGGTCACCTCCCGGTGTTTTCTCCTGTCTACGTGATGAATCTGGGCATCTTGGGGCAATGCAGCAATTACCTCATGTACACAGACAACCCTCTCCTCCAACCACCCAACACTACAACCTGTGAGATATGCACTTATATAGCCAAACTGGAAGCAAAGATCTCCTTACCCAAGACTGGACTAGACAGTCAAGAGGAGAAGGTAAACACTTGCACCACACCACACTCATCACACAGTCCCTCAAAACCTACACCACCAAAACACACACATAACAACACAAAACACACACCTAAATTTGCGGAGGCTCGCAATAAAAATCTGCTCAAGCAACAGAGACCTCCAAAGCAGAAACGCGTGCAACCTCCACCCCCCCCAACACAACCCAAATGACACATAGCCCACAAACTCAGTGTGCCACTCAACCACAGCCCATAAGGCATAACAACGTACCCAACACTCTAGTCATAGGTGACTCTATAGTCAGGCAGACTGATGTTCCACTCCAGGCTAAACAAGGAGAAAGTTACTGTCAGCTGCCTGTCAGGAGCCAGGATCCGCCACATAATGCAAGCACTCAGGTTACGCCACAAGTACAAATATGACTCTGTCATTGTCCATGTTGGTGTGAATGACCTGAGATGTACCTCCCTGGACTACATAAAAAGAGACATGGAGGAGCTCTCCAATCTTGTAGCCCAGGCAGGTATGAACCTAGCTCTGAGTAGCATCCTGCCATCACCCAGAATTATACCACAGTACAAAGACAAAATGATTGACTTCAACAATTGGCTAAGTATTCTGATGTCATTCTAAGGGGATCCAGTATCTGTCTGCCTGAGATGACATGATCGACAGACCATGATGCTTTGCCACAGATGGCCTGCACCTGTCACCCTTGGGATTCCGGATACTGGCTAAGGCTCGTCACCCCTATAGTGTCTTTTTTAGGCAAGGGTCAAATGACAAATTCACCACCGTAACAGGTACAAACAAGCAAAATCTGAGGGTAATGCTACTCAATGCTAGAAGTCTAAACCTCAAAATGCATTCACTCGAGGCATTCCTTAAAATGGAGAACATCGACGTCTCTGCAGTGACAGAGACCTAGTTCAAGGCAACAGAGAGCACTCCTGCATTATCAGGCTATAATTCATACCACACCTTTCGGCCACCTAACCTGGACTGAAGCACTAAAGGTGGAGGCGTGTACATATTCATTAAGGATATCCACATTTACAGGCTAGTTTCTCAGCATAATGCATCCGAGATTATCCAAGTGCAACTAACTCTGGGCAACACCGGAACCCAAATTGTAACTTGCTACAGATCCCCACCATGCCCCAGGATTCCCACTCCTCATTTCTAGATACACTGGAAAATATTAGGGTACAACCCAACACCCTAAAAATGGGCAATTTCAACTATGCCACCATTAACTGGAAAAACTACTCATGTACCAACACTTTTGCTCAACGTTTTCTGGAATTCATAAATTCCAACACCTTGGATCAACTTATCCACACCCCCACCAGGGGCAGCAATATCCTGGACCTGGTCATTACCAACATAGGCGACCGGTGTTCCACACCAGAGGTCAATTCCTCGTTGGTCAGATCCGACCTCAAACTAATCAGCCTAGACATCCATATCCCGCCCCCATCCCCCACTAGGCAAACCACTGTAAAAAATTTCTCCAAAGCCAGCTTCACATTTCTTAAGACAGAAGTGGCAAACTTCACAACACCCATGCAGATGGACAATAAAGGTACGACTGCTGAATCCTACACAAATGCACTTTATAAGCACTTACATGAGTGCATGGATCATGCTATCCCTAACAGAACCAAGATGCTATCCTCCAAAAAAAGAAAGCCAATCTGGTGGTCCCCTGCCATAAACAAACTCTACAACAGAAGAAAGAAACTGTTGCAAAAAAAAAGAGTAAAATCCCATGACTGGAAGAACTCCCTGGTCAGCCTCAGTAAGAAGCTGAAATCCCTCATAAAATCCTCCAAAGCTAGTTATGAAAAGAAAATTGCCATTGATTCTAAAGACAACCACAAAGCATTCTATAGCTGACAAGAATCTCAGTGGCAACACTCAGATCAGCACAATGGCACAAAATATACAGACCCAACTATTGCCAACATCCTGGCAGATAGGTTCAGTGCTAACGTTACCCCCCCCCATCCCCTAAAGAGCCCATCTTTATACCAGAAGAATGCAAAGTTCCTGTAGTCACGGCTGCACAGGTAAAAACTACACTCTCCAAAGCCATGAACACAGCATCCATGGGACCTGACAACATCCCAGGCTGCATTCTACATGAACTACAGAATGAACTGGCACCCCACCTAAGCACCATGTTCAATCATAGCCTCACCTCATGCTTTGTGCCTGCTGAATGGCTCACAGCAATGGTTATCCCACTCCACAAAGGGTGAGCCACCACAGACCCCAGGAACTACAGCCCCATTAGCCTAATGAGCCTGGTCTGCAAGGCCATGGAACGTATCATCATGGAACTTATAAACAAAGACATTGGTAATCTCCAAACTCTGGACCCCACCCAGTTCAGGTTTTTAAAAGGCAGATCATGTCTCCTAAACCTGATAGACTTCTTTGAAGCAGTCACGAAAGCCATAGACGAGTGTAAGGTGGTTCACACAGCCTATCTAGATCTCGCCAAGGCTTTTGACATTATCCCCCACTCTGGAATTATAGATAAACTCACTAAACTAAGTATAAATCTCTATGTCACAAGATGGGTTACCAAGTGGCTCACTGACAGAACCCACACTGTGAAAGTAGCAGACTCCAAATTTGACTTCAGATCAGTGACAAGTGGAGTACCACAGGGTTCAGTCCTTTGTCCTCACCTGTTTGGTATCTACTTTTCTGAAGTACAGGCTAACACAGAAGGTCTTTGGCTAATGAAGTTTGCAGATGACTGAAAACTAGGAGCCATAATTGAAACTTCAAATGATGTGGACATCCTACAAAAGGGCCTCACTGAGACAGATGCCTGGTGTCAAAGCCATGGCCTCAAGCTCAATGCCAAAAAGTGCATTGTCATCCCCTTTGGTAAAAACTCTGTTCCCATGAGCTATCACTTAGGTTGTAGTATACTTAACACCAAAAGTGTGATAAGAGACCTTGGGACACAGGTGGACAGTAGTCTCTCTCCTTTGATAATCACATTGCCACAGTAGTCAGAAAATCCTTCTATGTGACACACCTCTTCACAAAAGGTTTCTCATCTAGGAAAAAAAAAGGTCATTGTGCCCCTCTACTCATCAGTCATTAGACCTAATATAGAGTACAATGCCCCTTTTGGTATGTACCTCACAAGACATCTACAACTGGAAAGGCCGCAGGAATACCTCACAAAGAGGATTACCAGCGTCAAACGGATGCCCTACGCAGACCATCTCAAAAAACTCCAGCTTTACTCCGTCGCATATCACCTAATCAGAGGCGATCTCTGCCTAACATACAAAGCTATGTCAAACCAAGAGCTGTTGAACATGCTCCACTCAAATAAATCCCAATCCCTCCAAGCTACACACTGTAAGGATGTCACCACAATAAACAGAACATGCTGGAGGGATAGATTCCTGTTCCAGAGACTTCCCATACTCTGGAACAAATACCTAGCTATATCAAACAAAGCTCCTCATTAGCACTCTTCAAGAAAAATCTTGATTGGAGAGGCTGCAGAAGGGGAATCAGGTCTTTTTAGAAAGGGACTAAACCTCTGTCCCAAGAAAGGGTCATAAGTAAGAGAATATCTTGTCCTTGGCAGGTAATCGAATTTTGGAGCTGAAGAAACTGTCAGCACCATGGCCGGGGATGGTGCCAAGGCATGTACAATCATCGGAGCCCATGGAGCTGAAGAAGCTGTCGGTATCATGAACGGGGATGGTGCCGAGGCATATACAGTCACTGCAGCCCATGGAACTGAGGAAACTGTCAGCACCATGGATGGAGATGGTGCCGAGGTATGTACAGTTATTGGAGCCCATGGAGCTGAGGAAACTGTCGGCACCATGGAGAGGGATGGAGCCGAGGCATGAACAGTCATCAGAGCTGATGTAGGAGCCCAAGACAGCACCGAAGTCAGTGCTGCTGTGTTTGGAACTGAGATAGGAGTGAATACCATGGTCAGCACCAAGGGAGAGGACACAGATCCTGGTGCCAAAGAGGTCTGCACTGAGGGTGCCGGTGAAGCACAGAGCCGACTCAGTTCCGTATCTGACAGAGATGCATCAACTGAGTGACTCTGTTTTTCCTTATATTTTTTGGTCTTAGGAGGGGGTGAGACCTCCAACCCAGACATAGCCTCTGAGAAAGGTGTCTTGAGTAAACCTTTTAAAATAAGTTTATTCTTACGTTCTGCTAATGTCCGATTAGTAAAACCAGCACAAATGTCACAAACAGCTTTCAAATGATCCATGCTCAAACAGTAGACACAACGAACATGTGTATTGGAGTTAGGCATCTTACGTCCACGCTTGTCACACTGTTTAAAACCCAACTTAGCTTTGTCTGACATGGTAAATGAAACAATGCTATCCTGTAGAAAAAATTAAGAAAGAAATACCAGTGGAGTTATGTTAAGGAATACCACTAGTAAAAGGGGGCCTGTCAAAGACAGGAGAGAGGGACAGTCAAAAGAGGTAAAAAATTAAATTACCAAGAAAAAGGGTAGGAAATAGGCCTAGGTTATAGGCGACAGTGATAAAAGACTAACTTCACTAAAATTTTTTTAATTCAGAAAAAAAAGTGCCATAGAAACAACAAATTACTACTTAGCGTGAGAGAGATGGCTAACACGTCTGACTAGGAGCACGGGAAATGAGATCTGGAGTATGTAAGAAAGGGACATTGTGGGTAGGTTCTTAGCTGAGAGGTTTTGGCTTGTGTGAGCTGGGAAATAGCCGTATCAGTTCTGAGGACAGAACCGAGGTCCTAACTGTAAAGAATGAATAAAGATTTACAACTTCAGATATAATTTTCTTGGGTGGCCAAAGCCAGGGTACCTTTTTGGCTAGGATTGTATAGGGCCTAGGGCCGATAGCCTAGTACCTACTTATGAACCTAGAATGCAAGAGGCCATGAACCCTAGAGCTTGCAGGATTTTCCTTGTGGATAACTGGGTTCTGGTGGCCAGTTGAGAGATGTAGCCTGTCAGGTAGGCTTTTTTTTCTGGAGTAAGGAATGCCAGCTGGGAAGCTGTGTCCAGGCTTACTCCCAGGAATATTTTGTGTGGGGAATAGTTTTGATTTATTTTCATTGATAGTACACCCCAGGGAGGTCAGTAGGTCCTTTACAAAGGTCAGGTGCTGAAGCAGCTTTTCTTGACTGTCTGCCTGAATCAGGCAGTCATCTGAGTATTTCTTTGTTTGCAAAAAGCAATGGCAGGAGCAAGACATTTTGTGAAAACTCTGGGAGCAGTGGATAAGCCAAAGGGAAGCACAAAGAAATGAAAGTGCATAGATCCTGCCCTGAAACTTAAGTATTTCCTGCGTGATTCCATGATTGGGATGTGTAGGTAGGCCTCATTTACGTCTAGGGTAGCTAACCAAGCATCCTTGGAAAGCATAGGTAGAAGCTGTTGGAGGCGACCATTTTGAATTTTGGTATCAACAGAAAGGTGTTTAAAATGGATAGATCGGGGATGGGGCACCATGTGCCCTCTTTTCTGGGTACCAGGAAGAGTCTGGAGTAGGAACCTTGGCCTATCTTTTCTGCAGGAACATGCTCTATGGCCCTCATGGAGAGCAGGGAAAGGACTTGCTTTTTGGTCTCTGCCCACTGGTTTGGAGGAAGATCTGGGAACCCTTTTGGGGTTAGCAGAGTGTGGAAATAAAATTTGTATCCCTGGGACACTATGTTGAGGACCCAGCGGTTGTTGGTAATGGTGGCCCAGTTGCCTGCATGGAAGGAGAGTTTTCCTCCTAGGGGTACGAGCAGGTGGGCAGAGGGAGGGGGTGGAAGTGTAAAGTCATAGTGAGTTCTTACCATAAGGGGGTGGCTTTGAACTCCCTGTTTTTGAAGTGGAGGAACTCCATTGTTTAGATCTCTGCATTTCCTGGGGCTGTTGTCTGGGGGGTCTGCTTCCCCTGGGTCTGGGCTGAGCTGGCCTGGAGGGGGCAGGAAAGGACCAGTGCTTGGAGGGGCAATGCCTACTGCACCTCAGAGGCTGGACCTGTAAGAAGTCTTTAACTGTCTGCATAGATTTAGCTTTTTCTTCCATCTTTTTTAAGACCTCTTCTGCCTTGGTGCCAAATAAATTGTCTTTGTTCAAGGGTGCGTCCAATAATTTGGATTTGACACGGTCTGGCAAGGTCTGTTCCTTAAGCCAAGCATGCCTTCTAGTGACAGAACTGGTGACTGCTGCCCTGCAAGATGCTTCTAGGATGTCAAAACCACATTGTAAGGTGTGCTTAGTTACTTGACTTGCAGAATGCATCAACTCTTGCAACTCTATTTTCTGCAAAAGCAGGAAAAGAAGATATTTTTTGTTTGAGGAGTTCCATGGTATGCTGCTGATATTCCAGCATGTGGAACTGACAATTTAATGCTCTAATAGCAAGAGTAGCAGAGGTGTATACTTTTTTACCCCATCTGTCTAATGCTCAGGAATCCCTATCTAAGGGGGTGGGATTCTTGGCTGAAGTTGCTTTGATTCCTTTAGGTCCTTGAGAGATGACCTCAGGGTCAGCAGTAGGATTTTTGAAAAAAAAATTGAGCGAGTCAGGGATTCTATAATACCTGCCAGGTTTCCTGGGAGCAGGAAGGAGGGTGTAAGGAGTCAGACTGGATTCCATAAAAACACCATCCACAACATCCAGGACAGGAGGAATGGCAAAAAATTCTGTGTTGTGGTAGATCTAAGAATTCCCAGAGTCTCTTTTTAGACTGAGGATAGTCCTAACATTCCCATTGGAAATGCTCCCTTAAAGTATGTAGGGTTTCCCCAAAGGAAAAGTCCTCAGGTGGAGAGGCTGAAGGGATGGATTCCTCTGCATCAGAGTCCTAATAAGCAGAGAGGGGTTGCATATCTTCATATTCAAATGCATCAGAGTCATTGGACTCCTGGTCAGATAAAACTACTGGGGACAAGTCTCTTTTCCTTTTGGAAGGGGTAGGCTGGCTCTTCCCCTAATAAGCATTATAAGGTCTTCTGCCATTTTAAGCATTTGAGAGTGAGGAAAGGAAGCAGGTGCCTGAACTTGGGTCGCGGTTTATTGGGTGTGGTTCGTACCCTGGGCCTTAGAAACTCGGTTGTTTTCGAAAGAACTGAAGATGCAAAAGAAGTCGTCAGTCTGTAGAATATTGGTAGTGCGAAGTACTTCCTCGGAAGCCAGTTCCTGCTCAGTGGCTCCAGACCCATCCTAGGTAGAGACATCCACAAGATCCTTAGTCGAAGAAGAGTCTCGTGGCATACCGGACTTCGAAAGGGTCTCGATTGCGGCCTGCAAATCCACAGAAGCGGGCATCAGGGGATATGAAAGTGCCTCACTGAGGACCAGAGAACTGACTAGCTGAACAGAAGTGTTGTCGGCAGTTTTGGACCTGTGCAGTCTCAGTCTTTATCTTTACATTTGTTTTCGAAGGTCAGTAGTCGAATGGCTTACCGAAGCTATATCGGATTTCGAGGACTGAGAGTGAAAATATCTAGTGACAATAAGGGCCAGACGATGTAAAGTTCTGGCGTTGAACAAAGCGACAGCAGGGGACATCGTAGTATAGACCTAAACAGGTGACGCAGTAATTATGGCAGTCTCAGTGCGGTATTTGCTTTCCACAGGTGAGACAATTGTTAACTTTTTCTGACATCAGTTAGAGCAAGAAAAAAGGATCCCCAGTGGGGTACTTAGCTTTAGAAGACTTCAACTTCAATTTGGAAACAAACACTCAGGTAGTGCCCGACCAGCACTCATGCGAACTGCTTCTGCTTTGGGCTCCTCAGCAAGAAAGACTGATGTAATGGCGTCGGCTGCCTGTTTTTATACCACTGATGACCTGAGGTCAGAAATACTATGCCTCTGGTATTCTAGCTGACTGAGGGATACCCCTGGCAGGATAACCCAAATGTAATGACTGCAACAGTGAAACACTAAGAACATCTAGTCTTGCCATTGAGCACCCTATTCAACCATATGGTAAGTACAGGCTTCATTCCAGCAGAGTGGAGAACTGTCATTGTCATCCCTTTGCACAAAGGTGGTGCTACTACTGACCCTGGAAACTATTGAACTATTAGCTTGACAAGTCTGATCTGTAAGGCTATGGACCTCATAAACAAAGACAGGCAATTTCCATGCACTTGACCACACCCAGTTTGGATTTGTCAAGGGCAGATCTTACCTATTGAACATGGTTGACTTTTTTGAGACTCACCAAGGCACTGGATGAGGGAAAGGCAGTACACACAGCTTACCTTGACTTGGCCAAAGCCTTTGACACAATCCCCTACTTGGGCATCATTGAAAAGCTAACAGAACTTGGTGTAAATACCTATCTCATCAGGTGGGTTGCCAACTGGCTCACAGATAGGACCTACAAGGTCAAAATAGGTGCCACTACCTCTGATAGCAGACCTGTCACTAGTGTTACCCCCCAGGTTTCTGTCCTGGGACCCCTATTGTTTGGCACCTACTTCTCAGAGGTCCAGGCAAAGACAAAAGGCCTGTGGCTGACTAACTTTGCAGACCAAGTTGGGTGCTGTCACTGACTGGCCAAATGATGTTAACATACTTCAAGAGAGTCTCACAGCAACAAATGTCATGGCCTTAAGTTAAATTCAAAAAATGTGTTATCATACCATTCAGCAAAAACACAGCCCCTACTGTTTACCACATTAGCTGCACCCCCCCAGCACACAACCTGTGATGAGAGACCTGGGTACACAAATTAACAATCGCACATTTGACCATCATGTAGCAGCAGGGGTCAGAAAAGCCTTTTACGTGGTTAATCTCATAAGTAAAGGGATTGCATCCAGAAAAAAGGAGATTACCTCTCTGTACTCCTCCCTCATTAGGCCAATAATAGAGTACAACACCCCATTTGGTATGTACCTCTCCAAACACCTGCACCAGCTGGAAATGCCACAGAAATACCTCACAAAGAGAACCTATGGCCTCAAACACGTGTCCTATGTGGACAGACTCAAATCACTCACTCTATCGTACAGATTGCTCAGTGGTGATCTGTGTCACATACAAGGCAATCTCAGACCCTGTTCTACTAGAGATGCTCCATATCCATAAGTCTAACTTCTCGCACAATACCCAATCAAAATGCTTAAATCTAATGTGTGACATTAACAAAACCTACTGGAGGGACAGGTTTGTCTCCCAGCGGCTGCCCCATCTCTGGAATAGACTCCCCATACACGTCAAAGTACGTTGCTGACCCTCTTCAAGTGCATCCTTGAGTAGATAGGCAACCACAAATTTGTCCCTGGGGTTCTCCCTGTGTCCCTCATTGACAGGGGGTGACAGGTATAGATTGGGGTTTCTGTTTTGGGGATAAGCTCTTGGCTAGGCTTGTAAGGGCCCCAGAACCATTAGCCTAGTAATCTCTTATGATGCTATTTCTGATTCTGACCACATGGTGTCTGGCATTCTGAAGTAATTCTGATTGTTTAGTCTGCCTCTGGGTATTTATTTATTTATTTATTTATTTTACATTTGTTGACCGGGCTAGTCCAACTGGATACATGTCCTTTTTCAGTGGAGGCCCGAGGAGAAAAGCTCCAAGTACACAAAACATTTAATATCACAAGTTTGTTAGATCTACAGTACAATAATGTATCACAATACATTAGGAAGAATAAGATTGGTACATAGCATAATGGGACTTAATTATATTCAAATGATAAGAAGGAAAATACTAGAGAGGAGGTAGGGAAATTAAGGATAGTAGAGACATCTTCAGGATAAGACAAGACTTGTAAGGATAGTTAGGTAGGTGGGTTAGGTTGTGAAGCTAAAGAGTAAAAAGGACAGTGAGTAAAGCAGTTCTAAGAAATTGGTTTTAAATTGAAAGTATGAAGGAAAACAGGGTAGTACTTAGGAAAAGCAAGAGAGGAGAGATTAGTCAGGGTTATTACAAGAACATAACCAGTGGTTGGAGAGGAAATGTTTAAGGTTAGATTTGAATAGAGGAGAGATGTAATAGCTGTAAGGTCAGTAGGTAAGTGGTTCCATATTTTCCCAACAAAGTTAGAAAAGAGAGAGTCTCCTGCAGAGTTATAAGAGAAAGATGTTTGCATCTGCATTTTATTAGTAGAGCGTAACCTTTTTAGGGTTAGAATATGGTGTTATGAGTGTGGAGAGAATTGGGGTGTTATTGGGTTGATGAAGGACTTTATGGGCAATAATAAGTTGGTTGAATTGTAAAAGGTGAGGTAACTCTAGCCAACCTAGTTGTTTAAGGTTCTGACAGTGATGTGTCCTATATGGTGAGTTAGTGGCAAACCTGGCAATGTTATTATATGATTTGGCTAGTTTCTTAAGATTGTTTTGAGACAAGTTGGTGTAAATGGGGGAGGCATATAATAGGGTAGAGATTAAGTGAGTTCTTGCAATTGTAGTTCTGGCTAGTGGAGTAAAAAATTGTTTGATTCTGTACAGGGATCCTAGTTTTTTGTTAGTAGATTGTATTGTAGTGTGTATGTGAGTGTTGAATTTTAGTTGGTTATCTATTGTGATACCAAGGAGTTTGGTGGTAGTCTCAGGAGATATAATGGTCCCATTATTATATTTCAAGGTAAACTGAAGAGGGGGAGATGAGTGTGAGGGTGTAAAGAGTAATAATTTGGTTTTTTTGGGGTTGAGGAGAAGACAATGGTTTAAGAACCATTTTTCTATAGTGGTGAATGATTTTTGCGTGAGAGAAAGAAGTTCAGTTTGGGAAGATGCTGAACAAATGATTGTGGAGTCGTCAGCATATTGTATGCAGGTGGAGAAGGGAACAGAGAGATGTAGATCATTGATAAAAATGGAGAATAGTAGTGGACCTAAGATAGAGCCCTGTGGGACTCCTAGGGATGTAGGAAGAAGTTCAGAAAGATTATTCTGCCAGAGTACAGCTTGTTTTCGGTTATCCAGGTAGGATGTAAACCAGTTCAGGGCAGAATTATCAAGAGATAGGGACTTTAGAAGGTGAAGTAGAAGTTTATGGTTGACCATGTCGAAGGCCTTAGAAAGGTCTACAAAGAGTGCTGACGACAGGGAATTATTGTTGCGATTTTTGTTGATACAGTTGGTAAAGGAAAGAAGGGCAGTGGTAGTACTGTGGAAAGGACGAAAGCCATGCTGACAGTTGGATAAGAGATTATGGTGGATAAGGTGGGAAATTAATTGTTTATGGATACATTTTTCCATAATTTTGGCCAGTGGAGATAGTAGAGCTATGGGACGGTAGTTTGAGTAATCAGCAGAATCACCTCCTTTGTGAATAGGAATAATATGTGAGATTTTCCAGATAGATGGAATAGTACTTTCTTTAATTGTTCTATTAATAAGTATAGAGATGGGGTAGGCAATAGCTGTGGCACCTAGTTGGAGGTATTCCCCTGGTAAATTGTCAGCTGAGGGGGTAGAAGGTTTAAGTTTTTGAAGTAAGGAAGAGATATAGGAGGTGGATATTGGTTCTAGGTGGAATGGAGGGGGTGTGGGGTTGGTAGTGGGCAAGTTGGCAGTATCTGGATGTTGTTGATTAGCTAAATTTTGTACAGCTGAAGTAAAGAAAGTATTAAAAGCATTTGCTGTTTGTGTAGGGTCATTAGTGTTGGAGCCAAGTGGATGTGGTGTGTCTAGTTTACCTGGGGATATGAGCCTGTTAATAGAAGTCCAGAACTTCTGAGGTTGTTGAAGGGAAGATTTTTGTAGTTGGATGCAGAAGTTCTTTTTGTCCTGTAGGATAGCTTTTTTTGTTATGTTTCTTTGTTGCCTGAAATGTTGATGATCAGTTATGTGTTTCGAGGTGCGCCATTTTGCCCAGAATTTATTCCTGGATAGGATAAGTTTTTTAGTCTGGCTTGTGAGCCATACTGCTGGTTTATTTTTCACTCTGATGTTACGGATAGGGGCATGATGGTCAAGGATTGTAAGGAGGGTATTATTGAAATAGGATACTGCTTCATTTATAGGAAGGGACTTGAGAGGTTCCCAGTTACAGTGTTTAAGTTCGTTTAGGAACAGTTTCTGGTCAAAGTGTTTTTTACTGCGTGCAGTTCTAACTGGGGGGGAAATATTAACATTTGTTTTATGTCTAATTATGTATATTAGAGAGTGGTCGCTAAGGTCATCAGGTAGGGTTCCTGTTATATAATTATCCTGTGAACGATTTGTTAATATCCAGTCCAGGATACTTTCTTTGTTATTAGATTTGTTGATTCTAGTTCCAGAATTAATGAGTTGTGTAAAACCATGCAAATTGATCAGAGAGGATTGATTGGCATTATTGCATAGGTTCCAATCAGTGTTAACGTCTCCTAGTAGTAAGGTTTATTGTGGGTAATTGAGGGAAAGACAACTTAGTAGGTCTTCTAAGTTATTTTGATTGTTACCTGGTGGGAGATAAGTGCAAATGATGTTAACTGATTTCTGGTTGTTTAGTTGTAGTTTTGAGATAATTATTTCTACATTGTTATCAGAATGTAATTTATGGTTTATTTTGTTGATTTGTAATCCTGCTTTATAAAGTATTGCTACCCCCCCACCTTTTTTCTTAATGCGGTCCTGTCGAATGATATTGTAACCCGGGGGAATAATTTCCGTATCTAGTATTGTTGGTTTAAGCCATGTTTCAGTTAAGCAGAGGATGTCGAAATTGTGAACTTCTAGGAGAGCATGGACTTGAGTAATTTTGTTGCAGATACTACGAATATTAAGATGGGCAATTAAGAGTGATTTAGAGGATTGGGCTGATAAACAGGGGGTTGAATGAGACTGTTTACTGTTAGAATAGGATAAGTGAAACTTAGGGCCTGGGTTAGGATGAATGCCTCCATCTATTAGGGAGTGGAATAGAGTAAAAGTGTGATATTGGAATCGGATAGTTTTAGAGTAATAGTTAAGTAACTTTCGATTGTTAAGAATAGAATATTTAATATGGGTAAGTCGATGGTATTTAGCTTGGGTGTAGCAGGGGTTGGAGGTGGAATTAGAGAAGCTTATGTGAGAGACAGGAAGAGATATAGTTGCACCTTTGGATGGGATGAACAGAGTGTTGAGAAGGGGATGTTCATAGAAAGTAAGGAAGTAGGTTGTGGTAAAAGAAGTCAGCAATGAGAATGCTAGTACATATTGGGTTAGGTTAGGCATGATAAGAAGAGGTAAAAATAAGTATAGGTAGAGATAGGATGAAAAAGGGGCTATTACCTGTGAGAAGGAGATGAGATAATAGGGGGAGGAGCTATATCTAGTGGATGTGGAGATATGAGAAAGGTGTGGCTAGTAGCAAGTGAGTGGTTGGTTGGAAAATAGAGGGGGAGTGGTTAAGAGGGTATAAAGGTAGATGTACTGGGGGCGGGTGGGAAATGGGGGCAGGGTAGGGGAGCGGAGTGAGCCCGAAGGGCTAGTCTGTAAAAAGTTACATCACGCAGGCCTCTTTCTTAAAGTTCCTGTCACTGCATTGATTTACATGCATATGCTTCTGTCTTTCAGTCAGTTTTAAGTAACATTTCATGCCATTCAATGACTACTTAAAACAGTGCAAATGCCACAGAACAGACTTTCAAAGTGCTTTTTACTGCTGCTTCTTTTTAGAATGGCTAAATTACATTTTTGTTTTAAACCTGAATTGTACTACTTTGACTCATCTCCCATCCCTCTCCACACCTAACATCCTTAGCTTTCAAAGTGCTAAGGGCAATTTGAGCTGTTACCTGCTGCAATTGACAGCTCACAGCAGGAGAGTTGACTCATGTACTGCTTCCTTGTTCTAGCCTTTACTTTCTGTATGGGTAGGGGAAGGACCAGGGAGCTCTGACATCACAGAATGGATGGATTTTTAGGACAGTGATGCTGATGTCAGTTTGGGGAGGGAATTGGCCAGAAAAAGTACAGTTGTGTACGCTTACCATAAATGTAAATGTTCAAGTGTATTCACTGTTGCAGTCATTATATTTGGGTAATCTGCTTGCTGGTTGCCCTCAGTCGGCCTGATTAACAAAGTCTTGGGTCCTGCGTCGGTTGCTGTCCCTTCTTCTATGACGTCAAGTTGTCAGGGGTATAAAACATGCAACCAATGCCATTACATCAGTTTTTCTTGCCCCAGATGTCAGGTGCCCCCCTAATGGGAAGCAATTAAACATAAAAACACAAAGGTATACCTCCAACAAAAAAGCAAATACACCAAAAAGGCTTTTAAGCATAGTAAAGGAAAGCAGAAGTATAGCCAAAAGAAGTTAGGGGGCAGGAGGGAGGGTAACCAGGACTGCAACAGTGAATACACTCGAACATCTACATTTATGGTAAGCGTACACAACTGTACTATGTTTTTCGTGCTTCACTGTTGCAGTCATTACATTTGGGTAGATTCCCAAAGCTATGGTTGGGAGGAGGAGTTTAGATAGCATTAGGGCCAGCTATAAGTCCCTGCAAGACTGCAGTGGCAAAGCCAGCTCTGGATTTAGAAAAAATTGGCAAATGATAATGCTTGGTGAAAGTATGTACAGAACTCCAGGCAGCAGCTTCTAGGATGTCCCTGGAAGGAACGCCTCTGAGAAAGGCTGTAGAAGTAGATGCAGCCCTGGTGGAGTGAGGTTTAATCCCCTGGGGGATAGGTTTTTCATGGTGCTTACAGCAGAAATGAATGCAATGGCTTATCCATTTAGAAATGGTTTGTTTTGAAATAGCCTTCCCCTCTGCCCCTGCAGCAATTGCTACCAGCAGTTGTTCAGATTTTTCAGGTTTAGTCCTGTTCAAGTAGAATTGAAGTTGTCTGTGCACATCCAAGGAATGCAGAATCCATTCCCCTTTGTTCTGTGGATTGGGAAAGAAGGTTGGCAAATGAATGGACTGATTAAGAGCCACACTGGATACCACCTTGGGCATGAAGGATGGATTGGTTCTGAGTAACACCCTGTCCACATGAAAGATGATGAAAGGCACCACTGCCATAAGGGCCTGTAATTCAGATACCCTTCTAGCTGAAGTGATTGCTAAAAGGAAAGCTGTTTTCCAAGAAAGAAATTTTAAGTCTGCAGTAGCAGCTGGCTCGAAAGGAGGTAGAGTGAGTTTCTCCAATACAAAGTTAAGGTCCCAGGCTGGGGTTGGAGCTCTCCTGGGTGGTCTCAAATGTTTGGCCCCTCTGAGGAACTGCTTGAGCAGTGGATGAGAGAAGAGGGGAGGTTCTGTGTTATAATGAGCTGAAATGGCTGAGGCATGGATTTTAATGGTGGAAAAAGACAGGACCTTGTAAAGCATCTCAGTTAAGTATTGTAAAATCTGAGGTAAATTGTGCGTTGCTGTGCTCATCCCTTAAGATTGGTTCCAGGCACAGAATCTTTTCCATTTTTCAGCATAAGATTTTCTAGTATTAGGCCTCCTTGCCTCGAAGATGACATCCATCACAGGTTTGCTGAGGGATGGTAAGGGAGTGTTTAAGCAATTAGCCAGGCTGCAAGGTTCAGTGTTAGAAGCTGAGGGTGCAGAATCTGGTTCTCCTGCTGAGACAGTAGGGAAGGAGTCTGAGGCAGGTGTCATGGAGATAACCGTGACACACTGCACAGGAGTGGGGTACCAGTGTTGGCACGGCCAGTCTGGAGCCATCAAAATCATCCTTGCTTTGTCCTGTTTGACTTTTAGTAGTACTTTGGAGAGCAGAGGCAGTGGGGGGAAGGCATAGACTGAGTTTTTTCCAGCTGAAGGACAGAGCATCCACTTTCCAGGCTTGTTTGTGGGGAGTCCTTGTGCAAAATTTTCACAATTGGTAGTCCTGGGGGGAGGCAAACAGGTCTATTTCTGGGCTCCCTCATTCACTTGTTAACATGTTGAAAATCCTTGGTTCCATTTTCCACTCGTGTGGGTCCATGAAGTTTCTGCTTAGTCCATCTGCCAGTGTATTTAATTTTCCTGGCAGGAATTGAGCTTGTAGGTGCACTTGGTAGCTCAAGGCTGTGTTCCACAATGCCATGGCTAGTCTGCAGAGGGGGTAAGAATGTGCACCCCCCCTGCTTGTTTATGTACCACATAACAGTGGTGTTGTCCGTCTTTACCATTAGTTGTCCTGGAAGAATGTAGTCCTTAAGAAACAAAAAAAAAAAACTTTTTTTTTTTTTTTTTGCCTGAATCTCCTTGTGTTCTGACTGTGCTTCTCAAACATTTTGGAAATATAGAGTATATTTCAGAGCATTTATCATAACTGTAACTGCCTTAATATTGCTACAACTCAAGTGCTCTAGGTTGCACTGCATCTGAAGTGTTTGTGTGTTTTAGCTGCTTTTCTGTATATATAGACTTCTCTGTTTCTTTAACTAAATAAGCTCTGCAAAGTTGTTTTATTGCCTTCCTGCCTGTATTTCTGAGTTTTTTGCACTTTTAAAGTTTGTTTTTGCTTAGTTTAACTGGTAGACTACACACTCACGTGCACTAGCCGAATTAAAGCATTTACTGTGTTTCTGTACCTAATTTCTGCTACTTTGTAAAAAAAAAAAAAAATCCTTGTTTCCCACCTTTACTGAACTAGAATAGTCCAGTCTTCAGGTATTGCTGATCCCTGGGCTGTGTCATAGTTCCTGTGTTGCCCATATCCTTATTTGGATAGGAGGAAGCTTCTTTGTTCACCAGTGAGAGTGGGGAGCTCTGAGCAGCCTATCTGTCCCTTGAGGAGTGGTTCCAGCCCAGTGTCCTGTAGCTTATTGGCCGTTTTGGGCCATTTCCTATCTCTTTCTAACCCCCTGCTTTAAAGCCAGCTTTTGCGCTTGTAATTTAAAGTTTGTCCTGTTTGTTGCATTTACCTGTTGAGGCTACGCACTCAAGTGTGCTAGCCTGTGTTACATATTTATTGCATTTTCCTGCTGTTTGTTGCAAAAAAGAAAAAAAAAACAAAAAAAATATCCTTGTTTCCCATCTTTCCTGACATAGAGTAGTCCAAATACAGGCTTTGCTGTATTCTGGACTTTTGGAAAGTTCCTGTGTTGCCCATTTCGTTTCTTGGATAAAGGGAGGCTTCTTTGTTCACCAGTGGCAGTGGGGAGCTTGGAACAGCCTATCTATCTCTGGAGAAGTGTTCCCAGCACAAGAATCTGGTAGTCTATTGGCCGTTTTGGGCCAATTTCTAGCTCTTTCAAGTCCCCCTGTATAAAACCCACTTTGGCGCGGTTTTTGCACTTGTTACTACTCAGTCAAGCTCCTTGTGGTCCTGCAGAGTGGTGCTAGCAGCAGAGAGGCTAAAAAAGCGACTGCTAACCTGATAAAAGTGTTTGTTTTCCTGCTACTACCTGGGCGACTGTCCGGTCTAGCTAAACTGCAAGTATTTCTGCTTCTCGAACTGTTTTAAACTGTTTAAAGTTGTTTTTGCACCTGCACTTTTAAAGTTTTCCTGTTTGTTGCATTTACCTGTAGAGGCTACACACTCAAGTGCACTAGCCTGTGTTACATATTTATTGCATTTTCCTGCTGTTTGTTGCAAAAAAGAAAAAAAAAATTATCCTTGTTTCCCGTCTTTCCTGACCTAGAGTAGTCCAAATACACTCTTTGCTGTATTCTGGACCTTTGGAAAGTTCCTGTGTTGCCCATTTCCTTTCTTGGATAAAGGGAGGCTTCTTTGTTCACCAGTGGCAGTGGGGAGCTTGGAGCAGCCTATCTATCCCTGGAGGAGTGTTCCCAGCACAAGAATCTGGTAGTCTATTGGCTGTTTTGGGCCAATTTCTAGCTCTTTCAAGTCCCCCTGTATAAAACCCACTTTAGCGCGGCTTTGCACGATTTTGCACATAGTGCAGCATCGGGCAGCGCCGCTTAATTGGGTTTAAACCATTTTTGGCTCCACAAAGTCTGCTCTTCACTTTTTCCCTTAGAACTGATCTAGTTCTCATAATAAACACCCTATTCCCACTCTAAAGCCTGGAACTTGCTCACTAAAGCAAGTATATAAGTCAGCACTAAAAAATTAAAAGCACTACACCCTCACAAACCCCCCTTGAGTACTTTGTTCCCCATTGGCCTTTTTTTCAATTATAAAGGAATTCCCAATACTATTCTAGCATGTACACAGACAACCCTCTCCTCCTCCCAACAAATTCCAACACATGTAAGAGATGCAACCATATAGCCAAACTGGAGGCTAAGCTCTCTCAACGCAGTACTGGCGTAACCAGTCAGGAGGAGAAGGAAACCACACTCACTGCAATTCCAGTCTCACACAGACCTACCACGACAGCAAACCAAACACATAAACACACAAAAACATACTCGGAGGCTCTAAATAAAGATCTGCCTAAGCAGCAGAGACCTCCAAAGCAGACACCCAAGCAACCGCTACCCCAAAACAAAACACGTGCAGCACATAGCTCACAAAGCAAGTGTGCCAAACAGTCACAGCCCTTAAGGCTAAACAACACACCTGATACACTTGTAATAGGTGACTCTATCGTCAGGCACACTGACATCCCGCTCACCAGGCTGAACAAGGAGAAGGTCACGGTGAGCTGTCTGTCGGATGCTAGGATCCGCCACATAACACAAGCACTCAGGTCACTCCAAGGCAAGTACAAATATGACTCAGTCATTGTCCATGCTGGTGTGAATGATCTGAGACATACCTCCCTGGACTACATGAAAAGAGACATAGAGGAGCTCTCTGAGCATGTAGCCCAGGCCGGTATGACCCTGACCTTGAGTAGCATCTTACCCTCACCAAGAATGATGCCACAATATGAAGACAAGATGATCAATTTCAACAATTGGCTTAAGTATTGGTGTCATTCAAACAGGATCCAATGCCTGTCTGCCTGGGATGACATGCTCGACAAGCCACGATGCTTCGCTAGGGACAGCTTGCACCTGTCACCCCTGGGCTTTCGGATATTGGCAAAGGCTCTTGCCACCCCCATAGTACCTTTTTTAGGCAAGGCTCAAAAGACAAACCCATCTCCATAGGTATCACAAGGGATAAGAAACGAAGAGTAATGCTACTCAATGCCAGAAGTCTAAACCTCAAGATGCACGCACTCGAAACTCTCCTTAGCATGGAGAAAATCGATATCTGTGCAGTAACAGAAACCTGGTTCAAGGCTCCCGAGAGCAGCCCAGCACTACCAGGTTATACCTCATACCATGTTTTTCTGCCCCAAAACTTGGACCAAACCACAAAAGGAGGGGGAGTATCAATATTCGTCAAAGATACCCACACTTCCAGGTTGGTGGCACAGCACAAAGCATCAGAGACTATCCATGTGCAACTAACTGTGGGTAAAACTGCCTTCCAGTTTATAGCCTGCTTCAGACCACCCTCCCAAACCCAGGAACCCCACTCGGCCTTCCTGAGAACACTGGAAAATATGAAGGCCTCTCCAAACACCATTATATTGGGTGACTTCAACTACCCTAACATAGACTGGGAGCATTACTCTAGCTCCAACACCCTAGCCCAAAGTTTCCTAGAATTTATAAACTCAAATGCTATGGAACAACTTGTTGCCACTCCCACAAGAGTGGAAAACATACTGGACCTGATCATCACCAACATGGGGACTCTATGCTCCAGACCAGAAGTGTATCCCTCATTGGTAAGATCAGACCATAAACTAATCTCACTAGATATTCACATCCCGACCCCAGCCTCTGCCCAGAAAACCACAGTGAAAAACTTCTCTAAAGCAAATTTCACACTCCTCAAAACCGAGGTGGAATCCTTCAAAGCCCCCGGGCCTGTGGAAAATATGACCCAGACCGCAGAATCCTTTATAAACGCATTCTATGAACACCTTCAGGAATGCATGGATCATGCAATCCCAAATAAAACCAAGACCTAATACTCCAAAGGCAGACGTCCTGTCTGGTGGACCCCAGCCATAAACAAACTATACAATAGAAGGAGGAAGCTACTACATGATAGAGCAAAATCCCAAAAAGAGAAGGCATTTCTGATCAGTATTAGCAAATAACTACGGGCACTCATAAAATCGTCTAAGGCCAGCTTCGAGAGAAAAATTGCACAGGACACTAAGGATAATCACCAGGCTTTATTTAGTTATGTTAGGAACCTGGGTGAGAATTCCCAGATATGCTCAGAATTAGTCCAAAATGACAAAAAATACACTGAACCCACAGACATTGCCAACATCCTAGCTGACAGGTTCAGCTCAAACTTCTCACCCCCTCCCCACCAAAAGGGCAAATATCTATCCCAGCAGAGTGCTGCCACCCTGACATCTCAGATGCTCAGGTAAGAGCCGTCCTCTCCAAAGCAAAAAACACAGCATCAATGGGACCAGACGGTGTCCCGGGCTGTGTCCTACATGAACTCCAAGAAGAACTAAACCCAAACATAAAACTACTGTTCAATATCAGCCTTACTGCAGGATATGTACCCAAAGAGTGGCATACAGCAACAGTGGTCCCTCTCCACAAAGGTGGTGCCTCAACGGATCCTGGAAACTATTGCCCCATAAGCCTGACTAGCTTGGTCTGCAAAGCTATGGAAAAGATCATCATGGACCTCATAAATAAAGATATTGGGGACCTACAGACACTGGATCCTACCCAGTTCGGCTTTGTTAAGGACAGATCCTGCCTCTTAAACCTGGTCAATTTCTTTGAAACAGTCACTAAGGCCATTGACGAGGGGAAGGTGGTCCACACAGCCTACCTGAACCTTGCAAAAGCCTTCAATACAATACCCCACTCGGGCATTATAGATAAGCTCACCAGCTTAAATATAAACCCCTATGTCACTAGATGGGTTGTAAACTGGCTCAAGGACAGAACCCACATGGTTAGAATTGCTGGAGCCATGTGAGACTCCAAACCAGTTACAAGTGGCGTTCCACAAGGCTCAGTCTTGGGACCTCTCTTGTTCGGTATATATTTCTCGGAGGTACAGGCTAACATGGAAGGACTGTGGCTGACCAAGTTTGCAGATGACTGCAAACTGGGTGCCATAATCGACACTCCAGCCGACACAAGCATCCTACAAAAGGGCCTCATAGAAACAGACAACTGGTGCCAGAGCCATGGCCTCAAGCTAAACACCAAAAAGTGTATAGTCATCCTATTTGGCAAAAACAAAGTGCCCACAAATTACCACATAGGTGGTAATCCATTAAGTACGGCAGAAGTAATTAGGTACCTGGGGACCCAAGTTGATAGCAATCTCTCATTTGACAACCACGTGGCCAAAGTGGTTAGAAAAACATTTTATATAGCCCACCTAATCATGAAGGAATTCACATCTAGATCAGAGGAGGTCATCATTCCTCTTTACTCATCCCTCATCAGGCCCATAATTGAGTACAATGCCTCTTTTGGGATGTACCTTACCAGACACCTGCTGCAACTGGAAAGACCCCAAAAGTACCTCACCAAGAGGATCAAAGGGTCAAACAGATGCCATATGCTGCCCGGTTAAAGAAACTCCAGCTCTACTCAGTGGCATACCGCCTGCTCAGAGGCGATCTGTACCTGACGTATAAAGCCATGTCCAACCCAGAATTAATGGACATGCTGCACCTCAGAAAATCTAAATGCCATCGAGCTACGCGCTCGAGAGACTTGAACCTCAGCACTGAAATAAATAGGATATGCTGGAGGGACAGATTCATAACCCAGAGGCTTCCTTCACTCTGGAATAAAATCCCAGTCCAGGTTAGGCAGAGTCCCTCATTGACTCTCTTCAAGAGAAATTTTGATGAGTGGATGGGAGATAGTAGGTTTACCCTGGGTATCACTTCTGTGTCACTGTTAGACAGAGGCACAGTATACTAACCTCGAAAAAGGGCATAGCAAAATTCATTTAAAATGGGTGGAGAAAGCCAAACACACTCTGGCTAGGCTTATAAAGGCCCTAGGGCAGATAGCCTAGTATGAAACTATGAACCTATGAACCTTGAAGGCTGTCAGAGCATTCTGTACAGCTAACATTTCTTTTTAAGTGATATGCAGGTGCATTTGACTTGGGTTCCATTTGCCCTGAATGCACTTCCCTGGCAGGTGAGCCCCCCATGCATAGTCTGATGCATTTGTTGTTAGGGTTTGGATGGAAGAGGGTGGTGTGAAAGGTAGTCCCTTGTTTTGGTGGCAGGCCTCTGCCCACCAAAGGAGCTCTAGGCGTAGGCAAGGTATGATAGGCATCATTGTTTCTAGGCTCTGAGAATGTTGACTCCATAGGCTTTTTAGATACCACTGTAGTTTCCTCATATGCAGTCTTGCATATGGAATTAGAAGAATGCAGGAGGCCATGAACCCCAAGGCTTGCAGTATTTGTCTTGCAGATAGCAGGGTTTTTGTGGCCACTTGTTTGAAGTAGGTTGTCAAATGAATTTGCTTTTCTGGCGTGAGGTAAGCCATCTGGGAAGTTGTATTCAAGCTTGCTCCCAGGGATGTAATTTGTTGACAGGGTACCAGTTGTGATTTCCTTTCATTTATGGTGTACCCCAGACAAGTTAGAACCCTTTTTACAAAGGCCAGATGATCCAAAAATATGTCCCGGCTTTCTGCCTGAATTAGACCATTGTCCAAATATGGATATATTTAAATACTTCTTTGCCTGCAAAATGCAATAACTGGAGCTAGACACTTTGTGAATATCCTGGGCATAAGTAGATAAGCCAAAGGGCAGTGCAGAGAACTGATAGTGAGTCTAGCCTGCTTTGACGCGTAGGTATCTTCTGCAAGATTCCCTGATTGGGATGTGCAGGTATGCTTCTTTTAAATCTAGTGTTTCCAACCAGGCATCTTTGCCTAGCATAGGAAGTAATTGGTGAAGAGTCAGCATCTTCAATTTTGTAATCTCCAGAAAGGTGTTTAGTGTAGACAGGTCCAGGATAGAATGCCATGATTTGTCTTTTCTAGGTACCAGGAAAAGTTTTGAGTAGAAACCTTGTCCCTTTTCCTCTTCTGGTACCAGTTGAATAGACCCCATGCTTAAGAGAGAAAGTACTTGTTTTTGAGCCTCTGCCCACTGATTTGGGGGTAGGTCCGGCCACACACTTGGCGTTGGCAACGTGTGGAAGTGAAATCTGTATCCCTGGGACATAGAATTTAAAACTCATTTGTCCTAGGTAATGAGTTCCCAGATGTTCATCGTGCATACAGCTGCAGTCCTTACATATGGGTTCTCCTGCAGTCAGGCGGGTCCTCGGTCGGCCGAATTCCAAAGTCTAGGTCGGGCGTTGGTTGTTGTCACCTTCTTCCCTGACGTCAGTGCAACAGGGGTATATAAGACACGGCCGACGCCATTTTCTTCAGTCTTTTTTGCTGCGCGGTGCCCGAAGTAGAAGCAGTTCGCAAGTGCCGGTTGGCCAGCTCCTGAAATTACGAAAATTTGGAAACCGAAGTCTTCTTTAAAGCTAAGTACCCCGTTGGGGAAACTTTTCTTGCCTCAGACCAATGTCAGACAAAGTTAACAATTGTATTTCTTGTGGGAAGCAAATACCGCATAAGGATTTCCATTTCCTCTGTATTCCTTGTTTAGGCCCAGACCACGACGTCTCGGGCTGTCGCTTTTGTGCTACCTTTAATAAACGCACTATTAAGCGTCGGGCAGAGTTCGCCCAGCACTTTTTTGGAAAAGCTTTTAACTATAAAATGTCGTTGGAGACTCCGACTACCATTTTGTCCAAAAAACGCAAGGACAAAGACCGACACACGAGGCCCACAGTCTCCACCGACACCACGCCAAAACCGGCTACACGTGGTCCGGTTCTCAGTGAGGCGCCTACGCAGCCCCTGACTACCAACGACACTTCTCTGGCTGTGTCCTCTGTAACCGAGACCGCAGGTTCCTCGGCCCACACCCTGACTACAGCTACCAAAGCCACTGTGAGTGTTGAGCCTCTTAATGTGGACAGATCTACTTCCACCCATGGTGTCTTCAGACCTTCTTCTTCCTTTTCCATCAAGGCCTTTACTAAATCTAAATCAGCCATGCACTCCCAGAGGCCTGCTGCACAGGGCCCATCTACAGGCCCCATGCCTAAAAAGCAGATGCTCAAAATGGCTGAGGATTTAATTACTCTTATCAGGGGTTCCCAACCCCCACCAGACAAGAGACCCAGGGTGGAGGAAGAATCTCCCTCTTCTGACCAGGGCTCCATTATTTCAGAACATTCTGATGAAGAGGAGCATCCGTACTCCCCTTTTGAAGATTCTGATGCAGAACAGTCCATTCCTTCTGTATCCCCCCCAGAGGATTTCTCATTCGGGGAAACCTTGCATAACTTGAGGGAACACTTCCATTGGGAAGGCCAGGATTTTTCATATTCAAAGAAAAGGCTTAGGGAATTTCTTCTGCTACCTCAGCACAGACCTCTGGCGATACCTCCTGTCTTGGACATACTTGATGATGTTTATTCAGAGGCTTGCCTTAACCCGGATTCCCTGCCTCCAGCCCCAGTCAAGCCTGATAGGTACTACAGAGTTCCTAACTCACACCAATTTCTTTACAAAAGCCATAATGCTGACCCAGAAACCATTTCTCAGGGTCCCAAGGGAATGAAGGCCTCTACTGCTAAGAATCCATTACCTTCCGAAAGAGAGTCTAGATCCTTAGAAAGGTGGGGAAAAAAGGTATATACCTCGGCCACTCTAGCCATGAGGGCCTTAAATTGTCAGTTCCATATGCTTAAATATCAGCAGTTTCTGTTATCACAATTAAAGAATAAAATGTCACAACCTGAACAACCAGATCTGAAGGAGTTGCAGGATATGATGCATAGTGCAGAACAAGTGGGTAAGCACACCTTACAATGTGGTTATGATGCTCTAGAGGCCTCAAGTAGAGCTGCAGTTACAGGATCAGTCATTCATAGACATGCCTGGCTTAGGGAGCAAACCCTGCCTGATCATGCCAAAGCTAAATTACTAGATGCTCCTTTACAAAAGGATGTATTCTTTGGTACTAATGCTGAGGAAATACTAAGGAAAATGGAAGAAAAAGCTAAATCTATGC
Source organism: Protopterus annectens (assembly GCF_019279795.1). Classification (NCBI taxonomy): domain Eukaryota; kingdom Metazoa; phylum Chordata; order Ceratodontiformes; family Protopteridae; genus Protopterus; species Protopterus annectens. The sequence continues at coordinate 1,005,060,335 of NC_056726.1, forward strand.
AAACTGTTAAGGCTTTTCTACAGGTACAACCACCACATTTTAGTAGAAATTGGCCTACAAAAAACTGGTCCTTTCCAGCCACGGACAAGCCCCAAAGAGGTAGATACAGACGCGGAAGGGGCAGAGGACAATCTCAAGGATCATATAGTGGCAGACAATGGCAACCTCCAGCATCAAGAGGTGGCGAAGACCATGCACAGCAATACAGAAAACAAACCCAATGACTTTCCTCTTTGCATGCCAAACAAGGCTCAAGTGGCAGCACCCTTGGGAGGAAAGCTGGCATTATTTTCAAAAAATTGGCATATTGTCACAAAAGACAAATGGATCCTGGACATTATAAACAGAGGCTACAGATTTCATTTTCACACTCTTCCAAAAATGAGAGGCATGCCGAACCTGCCACACAATCAAAGGGCAGAGGCTCAAATACAAATTTCAAAGCTCATGGACATGAAAGCTATTCAAGAGGTACCTACTCACGAGCAAGGTCAAGGTTTTTATTCCAGACTATTCCTGGTACCAAGGATGGGAACCGATTGGAGACCCATTTTGGACTTATCCATCCTAAACACATTTCTACTAGTACCAAAATTTAAGATGCTCACCTTACAGCAGCTTCTTCCCATGCTGGGCAAGGGGTCTTGGCTGGTAACATTGGACCTCAAGGAGGCATACCTGCATGTCCCAATCAGACAAAGCTGCAGAAGATACCTCAGATTTCTTGCAGGTTCAATCCACTATCAATTCTCTGCATTGCCCTTTGGCTTATCTACTGCGCCCAGAGTATTCACGAAATGCCTGGCATCAGTAATTGCCTACTGCAGACTTCAAGGGATACAAATATACCCTTATTTGGATGACTGCCTGATCCAAGCGGACAGCAAACACATACTTCTGGAGCATCTGGCTTATGTAACACAGTTATTGAATTCTCTGGGATACACAGTCAACAAAGAGAAATCCAGGCTAACACCATCTCAGAAAATAATTTTCCTGGGTGCCAACTTGGACACAAACACCCAGATGGCCTATCTTACGCCAGAAATACAGGGGCAACTAACTCAGTACTTCAAGATACTAGCAAATTGTACCAGGCTAACTGCAAGGAAAATCCTGCAGGCTCTGGGATTCATGGCATCTTGCATTCTTCTAATCCCATGTGCAAAGTTGCATATGAGGAAACTTCAATGGTACCTAAAAAACCTATGGTCTCAACACAGCCACAGTTTGGAAACAATAATACCACTAATTCCATGTTTACAAAAGGAATTTCTATGGTGGGCTCAAGCATGCCAAACAAACGCAGGTCTACCATTCAGCAAACCTCAAGCAAAACAAGTCATCACAACAGACGCCTCAGACTACGCGTGGGGGGCACACATGACAGACAGGTGCATTCAAGGCAAATGGTCCCAAAAGGAAAAGCACCTTCACATCAATCAAAAGGAAATGCTAGCAGTGATAAATGCAATTACAGCTTTCAAGTACCTCCTGCATCCAGGGCAATTATTAATAAGAACAGACAACACCACAGTAATGTGGTACATAAACAAACAGGGAGGAACACATTCATACCCTCTGTACAGGCTGGCCATGTCACTTTGGAACAGGGCTCTGGAATGGCAAATCGAGCTTCAAGCACAGTACGTGCCAGGTATGGAAAACACGCTGGCAGACAATCTAAGCAGAAATATGACAGACCCTCACGAATGGAAGTTGCATCCTCAAGTGTTTACAAAGATAATCCAAGCCTGGGGAAGGCCAGACATAGATCTCTTTGCCTCCCACAAAAATCACCAATTGACAAAATTCTGCTCAAGGACATTCCATCCAAAGGCCTGGAGAGTGGACGCCCTTTCTTTCAGTTGGGCAGCACGGACAGTTTACGCCTTTCCACCTCTTCCTCTACTGACCAAGGTGCTTCTGAAAACAAGAGCAGACAGACCAAAGATGATACTGATTGCTCCAGACTGGCCAAGACAACACTGGTATCCACTCCTGAGGAGCCTAACACATTCTCCTCCCGGGACCCTACCTCTAATGCCTCTCCTTCTGACTCAGCACAGCTACAGAACTCTTCACAGTCAGCTGAAAACACTCAATCTGGCTGCATGGAAAATTCCTTAACACCACAACAGACCCTACTCTCCAAGGAGGTACAGGATGTCATTTTGGAAGCCAGAAGGCCATCTACTAGAAAAGCTTACTCCGCAAAATGGAAACGGTTTTGCGCTTGGAATGAGAAAAAGGACCAGGATCCTAGAAAACTGAATTTGCCTCAGATATTACAGTATCTAACTGAGCTGCTGAACAGTGGACTGTCATTCTCCTCCATTAAAATCCATGCCTCAGCCATTTCTGCAGAATACAACACTGATCCACCCTTATTCTCTCACCCACTCTTAAGACAGTTCCTCAGAGGGGCTAAGAATATAAGACCTCCAAGGAAACAACCAATCCCAGCCTGGGATCTTAATTGCATACTGGAAAAATTTACATTGCCTCCCTTTGAACCAGCTGCCTCAACAGATTTACAATATTTGTCCTGGAAAACAGCTTTCCTTCTGGCTATTACCTCAGCTCGTCGGGTCTCGGAATTACAAGCCCTCATGGCTGTGCAGCCCTTTCTCATCTTCCATCAGGACAGGGTTTCCCTACGAACCAACCCGTCATTTATGCCTAAGGAAGTATCCAGGGTAGCTTTAAATCAGGCCATACACTTACCTACCTTTTACCCCAATCCTCAAAACAAAGGGGAAAGGCTGCTACATTCCTTAGACATCCATAGACAGCTGCGTTACTATTTGGACAGAACAAAGCCGTTCAGGAAATCAGAACAACTCTTTGTGTCCTATGCTGTAGGAGCTCAAGGGAAGCCAATTTCCAAACAGACAATTTCAAAATGGATAGGCCACTGCATACGTTTTTGTTACTCCTTTCATGGTAAATCTGTGCCTACAGGCATCCGATCCCACTCCACAAGGGCCACAGCTACCTTTACAGCCTTCCTCAGAGGAGTTCCTACCAAAGATATTTTGGAGGCAGCCACTTGGAGTTCGGTGCATACCTTCAATAAACACTACCACCTACCTTTATACTCCAAAACAAGAGCAGGCTTTGCCACTGCTGTGTTGCAGGGCATTCTGGCTCCTCCTAATTCCACCTAGTGCCTACCACCCTGTGCGTAGCTTTGGGATTCTACCCATATGTAAGGACTGCAGCTGTATGCACGATGAACATAGTACAGCTTTGTACCTACCATAAATGTAGATGTTCGAGTGCTAATACAGCTGCAGTCCAGGTTTCCCTCCCTCCTACCCCTCTTGGTACAGGCCTAGTGGCTAACTCCTCCACAAACAACCTGTTTGGGTTATCCTTCTATGGTGTATTTGCTTGCAACTACTGAATTATGATTATATTGCATTGCATGACTATACATAGATATATAAATTATGTATTGCCTTCCTTCTGGGGGCACCTGACATCTGGGGCAAGAAAGACTGAAGAAAATGGCGTAGGCCATGTCTTATATACCCCTGTCACACTGACGTCATGGAAGAAGGCGACAACAACCGACGCCGGACCTAGACTTTGGAATTCGGCCGACCGAGGACCCGCCTGACGGCAGGAGAACCCATATGTAAGGACAGCAGCTGTATTAGCACTCGAACATCTACATTTATGGTAGGTACAAAACTGTACTTTCTCTGCATGAAGAGCAATCTTTCCCCCCAAAGGGGCAGTCAGAAGATAAGTGCTTGGAAATTTTAAAAGGAAGTCATTGAGACAGATTACCATAGGGGAAGTCTTGTTATTCCCAGACTTGGAAGTGGAGGCCCCCCCACTGCTTAGTTCTGTGAGTCCCCTGGGACTGAAACCTGGGGTTTTTGCTGTGTCTGGGTTTGGCTTGAGAAAACCTGGAAGGGACTGGAAAGGACCAATTCTTAGAGGGCCAGTGCCTACTAAATCTAGGAGGCTGAACTTGTAAGAAATCTTTAACAGTTTGCATAGATTTAGTTTTATTTTCCATCTTTTTAAGAACTTCTTCAGCCTTGTTGCCAAACAGGCGGTCCTGATTTAAAGGAGCATCCAACAATTTAGCTTTAACATGATCAGGCAAAGATTGCTCCTTAAGCCAAGCATGCCTTCTAAGCACTGACCCAGTAACAGCAGCCTTGCATGAAGCCTCTAAAGAATCCAAACCACTTTGCAAAGTATGTTTTCCAACTTGTTCAGCAGAATGCATTAAATCTTGCAAGTCTTTATTTTCCACACAGTCAGGAATCAACATAATTTTCTGTTTAAGCAGTCCAATAACATGTTGCTGATATTTTAACATATGAAAATGGCTGTTTAAAGCTCTAATGGCCAAGGTTGCTGAAGTGTAAACCTTTTTACCCCAACTATCCAGCACCCTGGACTCTCAGAAGGGGTAGGATTTTTAGCATTAGAAACCTTAATACCCTTGGGCCCCTATGAAATAGTCTCTGGATCTGCAATAGGATTTTTGAAAAGGAACTTGTCGGACTCCGGGACCCTGTACTGTCAGGTTTACTGGAACCAGGAGGCAGGGAATCGGGCCAAACTGGATTCCGAGAAAGCATCATCAACAATGTCTAGTACAGGAGGAATAGCCAAAGGCCTATGCTGAGGTAGGAGAAAGAAATCCCTAAGCCTCTTTTTTGAATCAGAAAATTCCTGGCTTTCCCAGTGAAAATGCTCCCTTAGAGTATGTAAGGTTTCCCCAAAAGAAAACTCCTCAGGAGGGGAAGCACAGGGAATAGACTCCTCTGCATCAGAATCCTCATAAGTAGGTAAGGACAAATCCAGGTCATCAGAAGAGTCACAAAAAACAGAATCCTGATCAGAAGATTCATAATCAAGCTCAGCCCTAGGCCTCTTGGGGGGGGGGGGGGTTGGCTACCCCTGATTAGAGTTATTAGATCTTTAGCCATTTTTATCATTTGCTTTTTAGGCATAGAGGCCTGAGCATGTGGCCTGGCGTCATTTTTTTAGACATTTTAGGCCTTAGTAATAAAGGAGGCATCGATTTAATATGTTAGTCCGTAGGCCTGAATACACCCTCAGAAGCCGGTGCCTGTACAGTGGCTCCGGACCCATCCAAGGTGGAGACATCCGCAGGTTCCATAGTTGGAAGTATCTTGCGGCATACCGGACTCTGAATGGGTCTCAGTAGAGGCCTGCGAATCAGAAGTAGCAGGTATTGGGGGCTGCAAAAGCACCCGGCGAACTGGTGACTGGCTTTGGAGATGTGTCGTCGGCAGTTTTGAACCTCGGCGACCTGTCTCTGTCTTTATCTTTGCATTTTTTCAGAATCCCAGTAGTCAGATGGCTAACCGACAACATTTCTGGATAATTAAACCGAGAACCAAAATATTTAGAAGTAAAAATATACAGATGACGGATAGTGCGCTGATTAAATAAAGCACAAAACTGACAGCAAGGTACGTTGTGGTCAGGGCCTAGGCAAGGAATACAGTACGAATGAAAATCTTTATGAGGTATTTGCTTTCCACAAGTAATGCAATTATTAACTTTTTTTTTTTCAAAACAGGTTTATTTTAACATATAAGAGAAATATCATAACAATTTTATACAAGTAATTAAAAATAGGTATTATTATAATATTCAACAAAACAACTAAAGTATTTACAAAGACATCCACTACAATCAGATCAATTAATTAAACTAAAATACCATGCTATTGAAATTAAAATTTTTTTAACAAATTTTGTAAATTATCCCATACAATAAAATAAGATGTTTTTCTATTTGTTCTAGTCCTAATTGTGTTTATTTCCATATGGCACACTATATTCATAACATTTTTAAATTCATTGAACGAAGGAGGTGTATCTGAAATCCAATTTCTAGTTATTTTCCTAGCCACTGCTAGAATAGACCATAACAAGGGAAGCTTAACCTTTTTAACACTTTGAGGTACAGGTGTGTTGAATAATATAAGAGATTTAGAAATAATGAAATTATCTGTAAAAAGAGCCTGCAAAAATTCATTAATTGACTTCCAGTATTCTTTCAATTTTATACAGTCATAAAACATATGAGCCCAGTCAGCATTAATTTCTACATTACATCTCTCAGAAAACTGAGCCTCCAACACGCAGTTCCAAATACAGAAGAACAAATTTATTAAGCGCTTTCGGAAGGGTTAATACCCCTCCTTCCTCAGAATGAAAAAAATGCTGTTTGTGTTTTACTGGTTGGTCGTGTCTTTGGTGATTTACATTACATCTCTTACATAGATTATCTTTATTATTTATTTTATTCATCATCAAAGGTGTATAAAAAGATCTATGTAAAAATTTCCATGTATAAAGTCTCCAGACAATGGAAGACGTAGTTCTATAAGCAGATTCCAATATATATTGTTTATCTTGTTGATTTGGTGGGTCCCCATTAATAGAAGTGAAATAATTCCAGTATGAATCTACACTGTAAAACGTTTCTTGTCTGATAACTTTATGTATGTATGAAAGTTTACCTTTATCAGAAACTTTATGTTGTAAATTTAATATCAAGTAATCAATCAGTGTTGGAATAGATTCTTTAACAGTTATAGACATTAAATCTATTTTATTAATGAGATGTTGTCTAAAGGTCTGAACCTCTAACCAGCAAGTTTCTCTTAGATCAAATTCTTGTTTTAAGAAATCTAGATTTTTAACTTTATTATCAGATATCAACTGATACCAGTACTTCAGATCATTATCTATAGCTAAATGAGTTCCTTCAGAAGTAGATGACAAAAGCATACCCTGAGTATACATTATAGGAAATACAATAAAATTCCATTCCCTATACTTAGGGTGCATGAATATAAAGTTACGATAACTAATAATAATATTTAATGGGTAACAAACCATATGTTTAGGTGTAATAGGTGAAGTACAAAATTCCTTTAGTAACCATAACATGGAGTTATTTACAATCATATTTTTATGTGTTAAGGAGATTTTCATGAAGTGTATACTAATTAGCTCCCAATAATCTTTCCATTTTGTGACATATGACTGATCTATTAATAAAGTAATAACTTTTACAATAGAAGAGATAGTATATAAATTAAAGTCTGGAAAAGAAATACCCCTTGAGACCAGCTATTAGTATGTTTCTTTAATGCAATCCTAGGTCTATTAGGTGCCCATAAGAAATTTAACATTAGTGTGTTCAGTTTCTTGATAATTATTTTTGTAGGTGGAAGTATTATTGATTGTATTAAGTATAAAATCTTGGGGAATATTATCATTTTAATAATTGTAAGTCTCTCCTCCATAGTAAAAACATATTATTCCAGGTATTAAAAAGATTTTGTATATTAAGAAAACAGGTATTATAATTATTATATATAATAGATTTAATATCTTTAGATAGTATTATACCTAAATAAGTTATCTGACCTGAATTGGGTACATATTTAGTAAAATCACTAATGAGAATATTTTTTCGTGTATATATAGGTAGTATTTCAGTTTTTCTTCATTGAATATTAAACCAGAAATACTTTTAAAATTCATCATGTTGTCAAATAGAGACTGTATAGAAGAATTAGATCCTGCTGATGTAATTAGAACATCATCTGCAAAAAGTTGAATTTTGGATGTTGTATTTTCATCTATTTCAAAACCCTCTATGTCAGTACTGTTTCTGATCAAATTAGCCCAAGGCTCCATTACTAAAGTGAATAATAGTGGAGAAAGTGGACATCCTTGTTTTGTACCTTTAAGAATGGGTATTTTTTGTGAAACATATGTTCCTACCTTAATATAAGCCAACGTTCCTTTGTATAAATGTTGAATTAGACTTACAAATGCATCCGAGAAGTTTGTGCACTTCATTAAGGTAAACAGATAGTCCCAACTTACTGAATCAAATGCTGAACTTATATCAAGACTAACAAGTGTTAAATCTTTCTTTTTCCTATTTGCAAAATCTATTAATGTTAAAGTTCTTCTTATATTATCAAAAGTATTTCTATTTACAACGAAGCCTGTCTGATCTATATCTATAATGCTGGGAATGATTGTCTTCAATCTATCAGCAAAGATATTCATAAACATTTTATAATCAACATTAAGTAATGAGATGGGCCGATATGAAGAACATCTAGTTGGATCTTTATTAGGTTTTAAAATTGGCGAAATAAATGTATATTGCCAAGATGGGGGGGGGGTTATTAACTCAGTTTGGGCCAAAATAAAACTTTATGTATTAATGAATATGTATTTTTAGAAAGGATTTTATATATCTCTGGTATAATACCATCATTACCCGGTGCTTTGTTTGATTTAAGCTTATTTATTTGTGTAATAACTTCTGTATATGAAATACTCTTGTCCAATAGTTTAATCTGTTGTTTATTGCTTTTATTCATATTTGTGGTTATAAACTCCTTTATTTTATCTTTAGGTTCCATGTTAATATTATTATGGTTAATTTTGTGAAAGTGATTTCTAAATTCATCTAGTATTTCTGGTATACTAGAAACATTCTTCTTTTCCTTAGAGAAAAGATTTCTTTGATATGGTTTTGTTTATTCAACCTTTTTGTTTTATTTTTAAGTCTATGTAAGTATTTGGGGCTTATTGAATAAGACAAAAACTTGTATTTCTCTAAAGTTATTTTAACTTTATGAGTCAAAATTTCTTTGTATTTCTCATTTAGTTTGTTTATTTCTTCAATAACTTTCTTGTCCATAATATTTTCTTTATTATTATGTTCATAAGAGTCTAATTTACTTTGAATATCTAACAATTCCTTATCCCAAGATTTCCTTTTATTATACCATCTGATACTTTGTCCATATAGATATGATTTTAAGGCATCCCAAACATAAACAATGGAGACTTCAGGAGTGTTATTTATGTCTAAAAAATGTTTTACTTCTGAAAGTATATATTCTTTATAGTCTTTTAGTTGAGTTAAGTATGCTGGTATCCTTTTGATCTGAACATTATGAGTATTTTTATCATGAATTCAAAAACAATTGAATTATGATCAGATATAGGACATGAAATGATTTTGGAATTAATTAAATCTGTTACCATCTGGTTAGAAATAAAGACCCTATCTATTTTTGAATAAGTTTTGTATCTGTTAGAAAAAAAAGGTGTATGGTAATGATTTTGAATCTATCTGATTATTAATATCATTCAAATGATAAGAATTAGCAAAATCCTTTAAATGTTTTGCATTAGATGTAATTCTTCTCTTTCCTATAGTGGTAGTATCACTTTCATGTAGTATACAATTAAAGTCACCAGCTAAAATAATATCTCCTATAGAGAATGATATGATCTTATCAAGATGATGTTTCACTGTATTAATACCAATTCCAGGTATCCAATATACATTAATTAAAGTGTAAGTCTTCCCATTAATTTGTATTGTAACCATACAAAACATTCCTTTGTCATCCTGATAAGACTTAATGGTTTTAGGAATGGGCATACTTTTATTCCATAAAATAGCCACTCCTCTTTTTCTGAGTGTGCTCTGAACTAACCAATACTGTATATTTGTTTGTGGCTAGTTTATCAATATCTTTTTCAAGAGATGGGTTTCTTGTAGGAAGACTAAGTTGGCCTTATGTAAATTAATGTATCTTATTAGGCTTGCCCTTTTACATGGATTATTCAATCCATTAATGTTTAAAGAAATTCCTTTTAAAGATGTCATTTGGCATTTTTAAAACTTAAGAATCTTATGATCAAAATAACAAATAACAAGATAAGTAATGTTACATCTCCTCCTTTAGGTGTACCTTTAAATATAGCTGTATTTATTGAATCTCTTATGGGATTTCGTATAGGATTCAATTTTGTTTGTAGTGACAATGAATGTACAAAATATATTGTGGATGTCAAAACTATATACAAATAACAATGAACAAGTGAAAATAATGTAAGGATTAAACCTTGCATCCAGCCTGGAGTTGTAAACTCCAACTTAGAGTAGTATTTACCACTCAAGTTAACCCCCTACCCTAAGCAGCAGTACGTCAGCTACCACCTTATCAATTTAATACTAGTTATATTTAACTGAAGTTAACAGTTTTCAATTCAATTATCTAGCAAGACAAGACTACACATTTGGTAAAACAGCATCATATAAACTAAAATAAACCATACTACTATATACATCCATGTAATATAAAACACTTGTATTCAAATAGCATTCAAATAATCTTGATGTTAGAAATCAAGAGGAGAGAAAAATAGGTTCTAACATTCATTTAAATCAAAAACTTTGGCTAATATGATTCAGACATTACATATATTAGGATGCATCTAATTTCTGTCATGTAAATACAGTTAACAGCTTCCAAAAAAAACCTTGAATTGCTTGTATATGAGCATTTACTCAAACTCATTATTGCCAATAGAATAAAATATTGTATTCATAGAAATTGTTATAAATCATACTTCATAGTTAAGCAGATTCTCAGAAACATTTATATACATATCTACATACACACACATACACACACACACACACACACATATATATATATATATACATACATACACACATGCATGCACATATACACATATACATATATATATATGTCCACGCTGGTGTAAACGACCTGAGACGTACCTCCTTGGACTACATGAAAAGAGACATTGAGGAGCTCTCTGACTATGTAGCCCAGGCAGGTATGACCCTGACCTTGAGCAGTATCCTACCTTCACCAAGAGTGATGCCACAATACAGAGATAAGATGATCAGCTTTAACAATTGGCTTAAACACTGGTGTCATTCAAAGGGGATCCAGTATCTGTCTGCCTGGGATGACATGCTGGACAAGCCACGCTGCTTCTAAGGGACGGCTTGCACCTGTCACCCTGGGATTCGGATATTGGCAAAGGCTCTTGCCACCCCATAGTGCCTTTTTAGGCAAGGCTCAAATTCTAAACCTACCACCCTAGAACACAAAAAGGAAAAAACTAAGGGTAATGCTGCTCAATGCCAGAAGTCTCAATCTCAAAATGCACGACTCGAGGCCCTTCTCAGTATGGAGAACATCGATGTCTGTGCTGTGACAGAAACCTGGTTCAAGGCTCCTGAGAGCACCCCAGCTATCAGGTTTTACCTCATATCATGCCCGCCCCAAAATCCGGACAATACCAAGAAAGGAGGGGGTATCCATATTCATTAAGGACACCCACACCTCAAGACTGGTGGCAACGACGATGCATCGGAGACCATCCAGGTGCAATTAACCATAGGCAAGACTGCTCTGCAAATTGTAGCATGTTACAGGCCACCCTCACAAACTCAGGAACCTCACATGGCCTTCCTGAAAACACTAGAGGGATAAATGTATCACCAAACACCATCATACTAGGTGACTTCAATTACCCTAATATAGACTGGGAACACTACTCAAGCCCAAACACCCTAGCCCAAAAGTTCCTGGAATTCATAAACTCAAATGCCATGGAACAACTAGTCACCATCCCCACAAGAGGAGATAACATACTTGATCTCATCATCACGAACATGGGAGCACAATGTTCAACACCGAAGTATACCCCTCACTGGTGAGATCAGATCAACTAATCTCGCTGGAGGTCCTCCTCCCCCCCCACACTGAAATAAAAAGACCACCCACCTGAAGTAAAGAACTTCTCAAAAGCCGACTTCACACTTCTAAAGACTAGTGTGGTCTCTTTTAAGGCCCCCGAGCTGGTGGAAAACAGTACTCAAGCCGCTGAATCACTTACAGTCGCCTTCTACCAGCACCTGCAGGACTGCATGGATAAGGCAATCCCAAACAAAACAAAGACTCTTAGTACCAAAGGCAAGCGTCCAGTCTGGTGGACCCCAGCCATAAACAAACTCTACAATAAAAGGAGGAAGCTACTACAAGATACAGCAAAATCCTTAAAGGTAAGACACCCTTGATCACTATAAGTAAAAAACTAAGAGCTCTCATAAAATCATCCAAAAATTTCGAGAAAAATAGCTAAAGACTCAAAAGACAATCATAAGGCCTTCTTTAGCTATGTTAGACACCTAGGAGGAAACTCCCAGATATGCTCAGAACTAGTTCAAAATGATGTGAAGATTACTGATCCTACAGACATTGCCAACATACTGGCTGACAGGTTCAGTGCAAACTTCTCCCCTCCCCCAAAGGAGAGATATCTATACCAAACGATTGCAGCCCCCAAATATCTCCAGCCAAGTGAGAACTGCTCTCTCCAAAGCAAAAACACAGCATCCATGGGACCTGATGGTGTCCCCGGCTGTGTGCTCCAAACTCAATGAGGAATTAAACCCACAGCTAGGACAGCTGTTTAATCAAAGTCTTACCTCTGGATATTACCCAGGAGTGGCACTGCAACTGTGGTCCCACTTCACAAAGGCGGTGCCTCCACCGACCCTGGAAATTACCGCCCATTAGCCTGACAAGCCTTATCTGCAAAGCCATGGAGAGGATCATAATGGACCTCATAAATAAAGACATAGGAATTTGCAGACTTTGGATCCAACCCAGTTTGGCTTTGTCAAAGGCAGATCATGCCTTTTAAACTTGGTTGACTTCTTGAAACAGTCACCAAAGCCATTGATGAGGAAAGGCAGTCCATACAGCCTACCTCGATCTGGCTAAGGCCTTCGATACAATACCCCACTCGGGTATCATTGAAAAACTCATCAGCTTAAATGTTAACCCATACATCACAAGATGGGTTGCAAACTGGCTGAGTGACAGAACCCACAGGGTCAGAGTTGCTGGCGCCATGTCAGACTCAAAACCTGTCACAAGTGGTGTCCCACAGGGCTCAGTCCTGGGCCCACTCTTGTTTGGCATCTACTTTTCCGAAGTACAAGCAAACACAGGAGGGTTATGGCTGACAAAGTTTGCAGATGACTGCAAACTGGGGCCATAGTAGAAAACACATCTGACACAGATATCCTTCAGAAGGGTCTCACAGAAACGGATAACTGGTGCCAGAGCCACGGCCTGAAGTTAAATGCCAAAAATGCATAGTCATACCCTTTGGGAAAAACAAGGTTACCCCTAGCTACCAAATAGGTGGCAATCCACTGAGCACAGAAGAAGTTATCAGGGACCTGGGGACCCAGGTTGATAGTAGTCTGTCATTCGACACCCATGTAGCTAAAGTAGTTAGGAAGACTTTCTACATTGCCCACCTTATCATGAAGGGATTCTCATCTAGATCAAGGGAGGTCATAGTCTCCTTTACTCATCACTCATCAGACCAATGATTGAGTACAATGCCCCATTTGGGATGTATCTGACCCGACACCTGCAGCAGCTGGAGAGGCCACAAAAGTTCCTCACCAAAAGGATAAAGGGTCTCAAAAATCTGTCCTATGCTGCCCGACTGAAAGAACTCCAGCTCTATTCAGTAAACACCGCTCAGAGGTGACCTTTGCCTAACATACAAGGCCATGTCAAACCCAGATTTGATGAATATGCTTCACCTCAAAAATCTAGATCCATCAGAGCCACAAGGGCGGAGACTTAAACCTCGACACGGCTATTAATAGGACGTGCTGGAGGGATAGATTCATTACCCAAAGACTCCTATGCTGTGGAACAAAATCCCGGTACATGTGAGGCAGAGCACCTCGCTGGCCTTGTTCAAGAGAAATCTTGACCAATGGATGGGAGATCGCAGATATACCCCAGGGATTACCTCAGTGTCACTGCTCGACAGAGGCACAGCAAAATAATGGGTATAGTTCCCCATACTAAAGGGGTGGCGTAAGCCACAAAACGATGGGCTAGGCTTGTAAATGCCCTCGGGCAGATAGCCTAGTATAAACCTATGAACCTATGAACCTATATATACACACATGCATACACACACACATACATACACACACACACACACACACACACACACACACACATACACACGCACATACACACATACACAAACACAAACACACACACACACACACACACACACACACACACACACACACACACACACACACATACATATATATATATATATATATATATATATATGATCTCACTGAGTTGTATCTTTACTGAGCACCATCTTACATTGCTGTCCCTTCAATAAATCTGTCTGCTTTATACAAAATAATGCACAGCAAACACATTTTAGTAACCAGATTTTACAAACATGCTATACTACTGCTTTAAAATATATCACATGACAATTTCTTCCAGTATAGAGTTATAAAATTATTTATGCTTGTCAATCAGATGAATTAAATGAGTTATTGTAATGTATATGTTTGGGACATAGGTTTTTAATACATATTATTAATCTGCTATTCCTGTATCTGTGATGTGTCAGTGTGATATCTAGGTCAAAGGTGAGACCAGCTGCTTTCAGCTTCTCTGTGAGAATTCTGAGAGTTGAAGCTTTTGAAGTAGCTCATGGACACTGTGCATGAGACAGCCCACATCCCAGATTGTCTCTCTTAACATTTTGGCGGAAACTTATTAAAACTAGTGACAAACATTCATTTAGCAGTGTAAATGCATCTAAACATGACAAAACCTTCACAATGCATTCTACAGGTTATTACAGACTCTATGTAAGTGAAATCAAGCCCAAAATTATTAATAAGTAACAAAACTCAACATTTTTGTCCCAACTCAACTCCTATGAATCTTATTATTTACTGTGTCTATATGATCAAAAGTATTTCTATATATTAATAAAGAAAAGAAAAAGAGAGTAGAAAGTAAAAGGGTGTAAGGCAGAAATAAAAAAATGTAAGAGAAAGCTATAAGAAGTATATACAATAGAATATTACTTACTGTTTATATTAATAGAGTTAAAAATAAAACATATTATTTACTATTATTTAGTTCTGATTATTATTAGTTAAAGCATGACAGATTATTTACAAACAAGCATAAGCAGTGTAATCAATAAAGTATAATTAGGTAGTGTCATTCCTGTATCTGTGATGTGTCAGTGTGATATCTAGGTCAAAGGTGAGACTAGCTGCTTTCAGCTTCTCTGTGAGAATTCTGAGAGTTGAAGCTTTTGAAGTAGCTCATGGACACTGTGCATGAGACAGCCCACATCCCAGACTGTCTCTCTTAACATTTTGGCGGGAAACTTATTAAAAACTAGTGACAAACATTCATTTAGCAGTGTAAATGCATCTAAACATGACAAAACCTTCACAATGCATTCTACAGGTTATTACAGACTCTATGTAAGTGAAATCAAGCCCAAAATTATTAATAAGTAACAAAACTCAACATTTTTGTCCCAACTCAACTCCTATGCAAATCTTATTATTTACTGTGTCTATATGATCAAAAGCATTTCTATATATTAATAAAGAAAAGAAAAGAGAGTAGAAAGTAAAAGGGTGTAAGGCAGAAATAAAAAATGTAAGAGAAAGCTATAAGAAGTATATACAATAGAATGTTACTTACTGTTTATATTAATAGAGTTAAAAATAAAACATTATTTACTATTATTTAGTTCTAATTATTATTAGTTAAAGCATGACAGATTATTTACAAACAAGCATAAGCAGTGTAATCAAGAAAGTATAATTAGGAATAGCATTTGAAGAACATATAAACTTTTAAAGGAAAAAAAAAATGTATCAAATTACTGACCTTATTTTTCCTCTTCAGAAAGAGAAACAAGTTAAATCACAGCTTGCCATTAAGTCTCCAGATATTTTGACTAGTTATGAAACAAAACATTTCTTTGCACACAGAGAATAACTTTGATTAAATCTTTTCAAAATATTTGTTGCTTCTTGGAAATGCAGGAACTATATTTAAAAAGATTAATAATAAAATAAAATGGTGAGAGAGAAAAAAAAAAACATAGTACAAATCATTTGTTTTTTAGTCTCTTCTTCTTCTCTGAAGTCTTCCACGAAGTTTCAGTTGCCAGTCTCTTTAACGAAGGACTAGCCCATTCCATTTCTTCTATTTTTCCAAAATCTTATTTTTTTGATAAACAGTAAAGCAGAGTCTAAGTCATCGAAAATTTTAGGACCATCAGGAAGGAAGATTTTAAGCTTGGCAGGAAACAGAAGGTATGTTTTAAACTGTGCTTTTTTAAGCTCCCTTATTAGTGGCAGAAAAACTTTTCTTTTAGCTAATACCATGGAAGAATAGTCATTGTCAAAATGCACAGTTGTTTCATTAATCTTAACAGGAGCTTTAGCCCAAGCAGATTTAAGAACCATCTCTTTATCAAAAGATGATAGAAATCTAACTATAACTGATCTAGGATAGTTCTTGTTTGAGTTAGTATTAGCTATAGATCTATGTGCTCTTTTGATACCAAAAGAGAATGCTTCTGGTAAATCTAAAGTTTTAGGGAGCCATGTTGTTAAAAAGAAGTAATATTGTTACCTTCAATATTTTCTGGCAGTCCAAAAATCCTAATGTTATTGCGCCTAGATCTATTTTCCAGGTCATCCAGCTTTGTTTGTAAATGTGTATTTTGTTTCAGCAGAAACTCAATGTTGATTTCCTCTTCTTGTATTCTATTTTCCATGTCATTCACAGCTTCTTCTATGCCTGTCATCTGGATCTTCTGTTGTTGCAGGTCCATATGTAACAAGTCTATTTGTTTTGTAGTTCTTTCTATGAAAGTGTCTATTTTAGTATCCATTTTATCCATCTTAGCATTAAGTTGCTGGACTATAATTATCAGAGACTGAAGTTCTTTCTTGATGCTGGAGTCTTGAGAATTTGTCTTACTGGAACTCATTTCAGACTGATAAACTGACAGGAAAATTTCCAAAGTAATTTCTGACAGGAATATTATTAAGATTTCCTTTCTTTTTTAGATATAGTTCAAGAACTATATAAAACAAACATATGTAGAAAGAAAATTACTTCAAAAATTATTTTTTAAGTAATTAATTCCTGTCAATGTAATGAAATTGGTGGAGCTGAAGAAATCTGCTGCTATCCTGTGTTCATCCTTGGCCACGCCCCTCCAATTATTAACTTTTACTGACATCGGTAAGGAGCAAGAAAAAGTTTCCCCAATGGGGTACTTCGCTTTTAGTTGAAGACTTCGGTTCTGAAACTCGAAAACGAAAATTTCAGGAGTTGGCCGACCGGCACTTATGAACTGCTTCTGCTTCGGGCACCACACGGCAAGAAAAATTGATGTAATGGCGTCGGCTGCATGTTTTATAGCCCTGACGACCTGACGTCATGGAAGAAGGGACAGCAATCGACGCAGGACCCAAGACTTTGTTAATCAGGCTGACTGAGGGCAACCTGCAAGCAGATTACCCAAATGTAATGACTGCAACAGTGAAACACGAAGAACATCTACCTGCATTCAGTGGTCTTAATGACATCAATGAATTGGACATATTTCCAAGGCAGGAATGAAAGTTTTTTGAAAGTGAAACCACCACAGTACAGTAAGATACTGTTCTAGTGGATAGAAACCGTCAATTTAAAATATTTTAAATGCTGTTTATTCATAGCAGAGACAATAAGAAGGATAGAAGTTGAGCATTCAATAATAGAATCCTGTTGTCCTTTAAGGCCAGTGTTTGCACAGGTCTTCGCTCAGTTTGGCAAAACTGCTCAGAGCTTGGTGTTCTTAGCAAATCTGAAGTGCATCTAAAGAGAATCCAAGGCAGCCACTGAAATCAAGCCTTTTTTTTGCACTTGTGAACTTATTTCACTGAAAAGTTGCTTCATCTTGCTGCTGTGACTGATTTATTCTGCATTAGTGTTTTTTGCTTCATTTGCATTAAATAGCATAGGCTAGATTCAGACTTGCTGAATCTAGACTGTTTGGGATCACTTGAGCACTAAACCCAGCTATCTTACATAAAGAGGGTCCCCTGCACCCTTGTGGCAGAAGTGTTTAGCTCAAGACCCATCTGAGTTGGAGACTGCTGGAAAAAGGCTCTGTGAGGAGCCTTTCTTTTGATAGACTGTGTTAGAACTGTTTAAATTTGCTTGTATTTTAGAACTGTTCAAATTTGCTTGAATTTAAGCACAGCAAAACTGGGGTTAGTGCTGCCTTCTATAGATGCAAAAACAAATTCTCCCTGGACAAGGTGGTAATCCATTAAGTACGGAAGAAGTAATTAGGGATTTGGGGACCAACGTAGATAGTAATCTCTCCTTTGATAATCACGTTGCCAAATTGGTTAGAAAGACCTTCTATATAGCCCACCTTATCACGAAAGGGTTCGCATCTAGATCAAGAGAGGTCATTGTGCCTCTCTACTCGTCACTCATCAGGCCCATAATTGAATACAATGCCCCTTTTGGGATGCACCTTACTTGACACCTGCAGCAACTGGAGAGACCCCAAAAGTACCTTACCAAGAGGATCATGGGCTACAAACAGATGTCCTATGCAGCTCGACTAAAGAAACTCCAGCTCTACTCAGTTGCTTACCGCCTACTCAGAGGCGATCTATGCCTGACGTACAAAGCCATGTCAAACCCAGAATTAATGGACATGCTCCACCTCAAAAAATCCAAGTCTCTTAGAGCTACACGCTCCAGGGACCTAAACCTCAGCACAAAAATAAATAGGACATGCTGGAGGGACAGATTCATTTCCCAGAGGCTCCCCTCACTCTGGAATAGAATCCCAATTCATGTTAGACATAGCCCCTCGCTGACCCTCTTCAAGCGAAATCTGGACGTGTGGATGGGAAATCACAAATTCACCCCTGGGATCTCACCCCTGGGATCTCTTCTGTGTCCCTGCTAGACAGAGGCACAGTAAACTAATCTTAAAAGGGTACCTTCTGTGACCTACTTTACAGAGGCACAGTCGGCTAATCTAATAGGGAGGCGGAAGCCAAATACACTCTGGCTAGACTTATAAATGCCCTAGGGCAGATAGCCTAGTATCTACCTATGAACCTATGAACCCATGAACAACTGCTAGGGAACCCTCCTAAGATTCCTTGCTTCTTGGTGTGCAGCACAGTTCCACATTGCTGCCTTTAGAGAAACTTACCTGTGCACTTTAAAGCACTGACAGGTTTTTACCCCCAATCTCCCATAGGTTAGCTGATTTTACTAGTCCTACAGCAGAACCTCATCCATCTAGCCCACCCATTACTTACTGCAGAATACAGCTGACATAATGGACAGAGTTTCCCAATGTGTGTCCAACCAGCCAGATTGACATGGGCATTCTGAGTCAATGTAACAATATTAATCTCATGGTACTTTTCCTAAATGAAGTAGAGAAACTCTACCTAGTTAACTCGCTTAATACTGCAAGGCAAGATGTACTGCTGAGATGTTCTCTTCCACAAGGCAAGATGAGATACTACACACTAAACTGAACTGTACAACAGCTGAACTGTGATAAGTGACATAGATCTTTTATATCAGATTCCAAAGAAAAACAAACTGCTGCTGCCAGAGTTCCACCCTTCAGATAGTTATGGAATTCACATCCAGTCACCTGACTCTGGCACAATACACATTCAGAAATCTCAAGACTGTTGCAGCATTTTTAACATAAGCAACTTTTACAAACACATTTTTAATACCTGGATCTGAACAAATCAATGTTAAAGTCAAATGACAAGACTTTGCAAACTTCAGCCAGCAATACTGGCATATGCCACACATGCACTCTCACTTCTCCTGGTAAAGCTGGCAGTACCTTACAGCTTCACACCCTAGATAAACATAAAATAGTATACTGCCTATCTCAACTTAGGCAAGGCCTTGACAATTCCCTCATGCATCATTAATAAACTCACCCAACTGAGGATTAACCCACATATTACTAGATGGGTTGCCAACTGGCTCACAGACAGAAAGCCTACTATAAAAGTTGGAGATTCCACCTCTATCAACAGACCTGCTACCAGTGACATTCCACAAGATCTGTACTAGGCCCCCTACTGTTTGGAGTCTATTTCTCAGATTTCCAGGTGAAAATATATGGCCTGTGGCTTACAGTTCTCTGATGACTGCAAACTGAGTGCAATCACGGAGTCCCCCAAAGATGTCAACATAGTACAAAGTGGGCTTACACAAACATATGATTTGTGCAAAAGCCACAGACAAACTAAATGCAAAAAAATGTGTTATCCCCTTCAGCAAAGGAGAAGTCATTGCTAATTACAGTATAAATACCCTGCTAAGCTCAAACACAGTGGTGAGAAATTTGGGAATGCAGGTTGATAGCAATCTTAAGTTTGATCATTTGTCCACAGTGGTAAGGAAAGCCTTCTACATTGAATTTTCATCTCAACCAAGGCCATAAAGCTAAGGAGGTTACAACTCACCTGTAATCATCCCTCATCTGACCAACAATGGAGTATAATGCTCCCTTCTGTATGTGCCTCACCAGACACCTGCAGCAGCTGGAGAGACCTCAAGAGGTTTCTCACCAAGAAAATTCAGGGCCTTCAACACATGATCTACATGGACAGATTGAAGCCCCAGCACTGTACTCTGTACTATATAGACTACTCAGAGGCAACTTGTGCCTGACTACAGAGCAGTCTTGGACCTTGCCCTAATGGGAATGCTGCACATCGGCAAATCAAATGGGAAAACATTCACTTGCAGTAGGGACCTTAACCTATTAACAGGACATGTTGGAGACATGTCTCCCAGTGACTGCCACTCCTCTGGAACAACTCCCAGTTAATTAAAACAGAGCTCCTCAATAACCCTATTTAAGCGTAACTTGGAAAATTGGATAGGAAACCGTAAATTTACAAATTTACCCTACGGGTGTCACCCATGTCCCTCTTGGACAGGGACAGTCAGTGCTGATCATAGATTCGCATTGCAAATATAGACTATATAGGTTTGTCTGTAAGACAACAAGGGTATAACATGGCTAGGCTTGTAAAGGCCCTATGGCCAATAGCCTAGTAACCTCCTATGATAAGGACAAAGGTAAAATCAGTGTACATGTTACAGCAGTCAAACCAGTGGACTTTAAAATTAACAATCAGCATGTGTTTGAGAAGGTGAGAGGACAGCAGCTGTGGCAAACCCACAGATATTGGCAGAACATGTAAATTCAGACTGAATCATGGAGCTCGGGGAAAGATCATTACCACTAAGTTACTATACTGCACTAACATCAATAATGAATGTTTAGATGGGAAAGAAGCAAGTATCACCCCCCCATGCGTGTGTGTGTTTCCCATTCATAATATAAATTAATGGTAATGGAACAATTACTCACTTAGATATTCTAATTCTCCCCACAGAGATGAGGATCAACAAATCATTTAGGCTTGCACCCTCTGAGAAAACACAACTTTGACTTCTCATACCAAAGTCTGACCATTGCAATACCTTGAAACTTGTCTGTTACACATTCAGTACTGAACAGCACAAAATAAATTGGTTGCTCCATAACCCCTGAAGTATTTTTATACATGTATACATTTACATACGTACAAACACAGTATAAACATTATGTAT
Source organism: Protopterus annectens (assembly GCF_019279795.1). Taxonomy (NCBI): domain Eukaryota; kingdom Metazoa; phylum Chordata; order Ceratodontiformes; family Protopteridae; genus Protopterus; species Protopterus annectens. The sequence continues at coordinate 1,005,081,783 of NC_056726.1, forward strand.
ATACACATACATACATGCTATACCAACACGGTTATACAGCACTGATGAAAGACATCTCCCATAATAGTGCACAGTGCTCTCAAGTGATCACTTGTTTGCACATCAAGGAGATGGGATCATCAGGCTTACATCACTCTAAGTGCATATCAAACAAAGACAAATTGCTTAATTACAAACCAGTTGCTGAGCAGTGATAACTGTAAGGTACAAAAGTCAGGCAGCAGCTCCAAGAGGGTCCCCACCCAAGTTTCTCAAACTCCTGTACTACTGAGCACTTGAAATGCCAGAATCCTACACAAGATGCATGAACCTGACTCAAGCAAATACTTCTGTGGTTATGGGGATTTGGTTCCTGCACTTCTGCATAAAATGCCAGGTATATTAGTTCAATTTACTGCTGTCTTGCAATCCTTACATTCCTAAAAATTGATTCCACCATCAGAACTTTCTTCTCCTCCTGGACAAGGTCACCCTCCTACAATCTTAACAGCTTCAGTCTCCTCTAGTGACTGAAACAATGACCGGTGACAGAATTTCAGTTGTGAAGAGGCACATTTGGGGGCACTTGCCTCTCCAGTCCAGATGCCCACCGTCACTCAACTGTTAAAACTTCTTGGCATCCAGTATGCTACTAAGTCCACTGAATGGGATAAACCTAAAATGTGGTCAGACTCTGGCCCAAGATAAACTATTCTTAGCTCAACCTAAAGGACTTCCAAAGAGGCAGAGCTATACTGTCTTGGACGTTTCCCTAAAGACTGATACTCTACGGTCTTGACATCATGGCAGTCCCATTAAAGCTGCTTCACTAACATTTTCCTAATATCTCCATTGCACACATTTTAAGCTTTACTTACTGCAACTTGGACTGTAAGGAAAATACCTGACCTTAGTGTGAGAGTAGTAGGCGGTCTTCCCTTCTTTGTAACAGGCCGTTTAACTAACACCTAGCTTTTGGAAATAACTAGACAGTGACTGAAAGCACTCTGCTTTATAAATGTAAGAGAATCTGAAGTCCAGTTAGTGTACAAAAGCACTTGGTAAAAACCACACTGATGGAAAATATATATACTTAGTCATAAATCAAGATTGAAAAACATTCATGAACACAAGTTGAGGATAGGGTGCCTTATGATAGGCTAACCACCTAAAATACTCAAAACTAATTAGAATGAGCCTCGTGTACCACCCTACAGGTCTAGTTATCTCAAAAACCTTGCTGGAAAAATGAATCTGACTAGGACAAACTTGCATAGCTAATTAACATGTCCAACATAGTAGGTCACTGGACTAAACAGCATGAAAGGGGACCAAGCCATACTATGAATGCTGAGCCAAAGCACACACTTGAAACCAGAAAAAAAGTGAAATATATATATATATATAACCATGTGCTAAAAAATGGAAATTACTGACTCTCCAACCAACTATACAAGCAGTTACCATCTTCAGAAAAAAAAAAAAACAGAATCCTAAAAATAAATCAAAGGAAATACCCAGATGAACAACTTTCCACCCGGTGGACACCATAAATAAAAATTAACAGTAAAAAAGTAGTCCCAAAAAACTAGTCAGAGTCCAAGTGAAAAATCAAACCTCCAATACACAACCATAAAAACTACTACAACGGTAAAGATGAACAATAAAAATAAACACCAAAGTCAGATAGAAAGCACACCTGAAATCAAATCAGACAGAGGAACCTATGTACCACAAAAAATTAAGAAGCAGTTAAACTAGGGAAAAGGTCAGATAAAACTCTCTGGGAGAAAATCAGAAACCAAGATGCAAATGTAACAAATACTGGTTATGATCATGGAGCTTATTGAGTTTTTATCTTTGATATTAAAATACCAATATACAAATATAAATATTGTCATATGTAAATATTGGTATTGCATTACCAATAACTATAAATGTAAATGCTGTTCTATGTAATTTGTAAGTTTCTGTAAAATATAAATGTGTTCTATACAGCTGTTCTCCCAAGGCCTCCACTGAAAATTGGTACTTTTGACCCAGTTGGACTTTACTGGCAAACAAATGCCAATAAATAAAACTGAAAAGGATAAGCAGATACAAATATTCCCCGTACACCTTTCTGAAAAAAGTAGTTCTGTTGGCACTGCAAGAAAATGTGGTTAAGATAAATTCAAGAGAAACTACTGTTGTGAACCGTTAACAGTGACTTTAATGTGAAAATAATTATATATCTGATAAAATACACCAAATGAATAAGTTCTGAAATAAGAAAAACACTACAGTAAAAAAGTATTTTATTCCAAAAAAAGCTAAAAAGTTGTAAAGTGCAATACAGACTACGGAATACATATTTTGATTATAAAAGTTATGCAACCGTATACAAATACTGGAAGGAAACAGTGCAAATTAAAACTTTATTACAATACAATAGATACATTCAATCTTCCCCTGTGTCAGTAAGTTGCATTTCATTTGTCATTCACATAATGAAATTGATCATTTGCAAATGTTTTTTAGGCAAGATGTAGTTCACAATGACAAGGATAAAATGCATAGTTTGGAACAGCCAATGACTGCATATATTTTAAAACAATTTTACATCTTTATATGGTAGCATGATTTTATGCTCACTGCATGGTCCCTTATAATACTAAATCTTACCCGGTAACTTCCTTCTTCTCCAAAGTGGAACAGTTATACAGCTGCATACATGGTTATCCCCCTATGTAAAGGAAGCATCTAAATCACACAGAGGTGTTCTATCTGCAATCTTATTAATGAGAGGAATCACAGAAAATACCAACTCAATAACTGATCTAGCCCTGCAATAAATCTGTCAATACAGTCTGCAAAGACTACTGGGATTTCAGCTCAGCTACTGCACGTTGCTTTACGATTCATAATAAAATATTACCATTCATTAGCGATGGACTGAAAAACAGTCAATGCATAATGCACAAGCAGTTCAAATGAGTCACACTGAAAAGCAACAGTGTGTGTGTATATATATATAAATAAATAAATAATGCTGATGCACTAAATGTTCTGACGTACAACAAAATACTCTGCATAAACATGCAGTGCCGAACACGGCATATAGAAGTTGTGATGACATATACCTATACACACACTGTAAACAATGACTTCTGACTGGTAATGCTGCATATACAATCCAGAATAAGTTACAGAAAGGTATAACAGAACACTGCACAGTATGATGGATTAACATAAGACATACATAGATTAATACCCCCCCAAAAAACAATAGTGGTAAAAAATAAATAACCACGGTGGTCTGTAGTGCCTCACAGAGTATAAGTGTGGCACAGAGCATTACACTGGATAAAAGCACAGACTTTAGTCACATTCTGAAATGACAGAGCACACACACCATTTTAATGACAGCCTGGGTATGTGAACTCTTACAGACTTAAGCATGTTAAGACAGCATGGCTGAAAACCAGAGTACAACAGCTCTATAATAAAGTCTGACCCGAGAATCAAAATAAAATATCATAAACTATACACATAACTGGTGCAATGGCATATAAACACTGCAAGCAAATTCAAAAACATTTTGCCTGTGTCCCCCTGCACCTCTACATCTAAGTATGCTACCATTGTGGTTTCACAGACTTCAGAAAATGTAAAGTTAAGAACCTTTTTTATCCCCTCTACTCCAAGATGCCCAACACTTGAGACCATTATTAAGGCACATCTTCAACAAAATCTATCTATTCACTTAAGTACTGACAAAATGAAATCACTTAAAGAAAACATGTTCCTTAAAGTATCAACAAAACATTATGGAAGAAAGGTAGTGTTCCCCTGCCAGGATCTGTCCTCCCAAAAAGCTACACCAGGCAGAAATGCTTTCAGTGTCACACAAAGCATTATGGGACAAAGGCAGTGTTTCCTTCCAGGAGCGGACCTCCACACATCCATGCGATGAGGTGCTTTCAGTGTTACAGTGCTTGTAGGAGTTCAGTTGTAGACTCATCTCATTTGTGTAACTTAGTCAGGTCTGATGAAGCACCTTAAACTGTACATGGTCACTTCACAGCTGCTCAGTTAAAAGAATGCAGAAGCTGAAAGCATCAATGCAGCAAAAGAGCTTTTCTTTTTTACAGGTGAAGCTCGAGGTCACAACTTCACCTAGCAACGTGAAAAGGTGTTTACAAGTTTGGCAAACTACACATTACCTATAGTGTCAGATGACCAGTTGAAAATCTGCTCATCCTTTATTTATAGTCCAACAGAGTTTTTAGGCTGATGCAGGCTTTATAATTGTACAATTGCTTGTTCTATGTCTTGTGCACAAATTCATTTAGGGCTGGTGAGTGACTATCCTACACAGTATCACCCACATCCTGCTGTTTCTTGTTTCAATAAAGGACTTCATTTGCTGAATTGAGGGGAATGTCCATCACTGCTTCGAGTTCCCATTTCTTCATCTCTATAAGGAAAAAAAAATGCACACAATTATTGCATCCAAATGAGGAAAATGGATTACTGAATCTGACTGTGACCTTATGGCCTGTACAAAGTGCAAACTCTTACACTTACTCCTTAATGTCGATGGTGTTACTATCAGGGCAGCCTGTGCCATACACACTGTTCAGATCCACCCCCCCCCAATATACATGGCAGCCTGTGCCATATATATTGTTCACAACCCCATACTGGCAACCTGCACAGCATACACCGCTTAAATCCTTATCAAGGCAGCCTGTGTTGTGTACAGTTTATGCCCCTATAAAACGCAGTTTATGACACTTTACACCCCTACCAGGATAGCCTGCGATGCATATAGTGTTTACAGCTCTACAAGGGCAGCCTGAGCTGTATGTACCATTTACACCCCTTTGAGCATATTTTTATTTTTTATTTATTTTACATTTGTTGACCGAGATAGTCCGACTGGATGCATGTCCATTTTCAGCGGTGGCCCGGGGAGAAGAGCTCCAAGGGTAAGCAGATACAGCATTACATAATACCAGCATTACATATTACAAACAGACTATTTACAGAGATTACATGAGTAAGCAAGTTAAACAAGTTCCACAGGTTAGAGTTAATCCTGAGTGCAAATCAGGATTAAATTAAATTACACAGTAAACTGGTTAAAACAGATTTTTACACATTCTACACAGAGTTAGCCAGGCTTGATACATTGACATAGCCAGTTAAGTGACAAATGTTGTTTGAGTCTAGTTTTAAATTTACCTAAGGTGGAAAGTAAGGTAATATCAGCTGGAAGAGAGATCCAGGATCTACTTACAGAGTTTGCAAAGAGAGTCACCGGCTGTGTTATTAATTTTTCTAGTCTGAATTAGTAGTTTGTTAGAGGATCAAAACGGTCTAGGATTGTTATAGGGGGTGATAATATTTTTAAGTGCAGGAATATTGTCCGGATTATAGAGGATTTTATAGGCCATAATCTGTTGGTTATACTGGATTAGGCTGGGTAGTTCAAGCCACCCAAGCTGATTTAGATTGATGCAATGATGTGTCCTAAAAGGCAGCCCAGTGGCAAACCTGGCAATGTGGTTGTAGCAAATTGAGAGTTTGTTAAGGGCAGTCTTGTTTAAATTCGAGAGTAGAGGGGATGCATAGAGAAGGGTTGAAAGAAGGTGAGAGCAAGCTATGGCAATTTTAGCTGGAGGGGTTAGGAAGGCTTTTATTCTGTAAAGTGACCCCCATTTTTTATTGATGGTTTTGATAGTTTGGTTAACATGTAGGTCGAATTTTAGATTATTGTCTATGATGACACCTAATAGTTTTATATATACTGTTCACATCCCTACCCTGGCACCCTGTACTGTATATACTGTTTACATCCCTACTATGGCACCTGTGCTGTGTATACCATTTACAGTTCATAGGCAAGTAGTAGGCTAGCTGCCCTTATGGGACATTTTAACCTTGGCCAATTTCCCATGTCGAGAATCAAACCAAGTAGTTGTCTGAGGCAAACACCTTAACCATTATGCTAACCCCCAACCAGAACACCTTGTGCTGCATATAAAATTTACACCCCAACCAGGGCATGCTATGCTGCAAATAACCTCACCCACCATAGCACCTTGTAATGTATACACTGTTCACATCCCTACCATGCATGGCACCATCTGCTCCTCTGTAAGAGGACTGTGCTTCACACAGTTTACACCACTATAAGGACACTGTGCTGTATATAACATTTACATCCCATAAGGGCAGAGAGTGCTGAACAACATTCACACTTACCAGGAATCTTTTGCTATATACATTTTTCCCATCACTAACATAGTGCCCTGTGCTACGTATAGCTTAAAATATGATCTGCTTATTTAGCAGAAAGCATGACCTAGCAGGACCACTTGAGGCACTCCTACAGCCTCAAAATAGGTCAAGGTGAATGGAGGATAGCAATGGTCGCCCCTCTTCATAAAAGTGGACTATCAACCAAAGCTAGGAACTACAGACCCATCAGTTTGAAAAGTCTCATACGCAATGTGATAGAAGACATTTTCATGGAAATGTTCAAGGACACTGGCACCATCCCAGTTAGGTTTTGTTAAAGGAAGGTCTTGCCTACTCAACCTGTAGATGTCTTTGAAGGGTCACCAAAGCTATGGATGAGGGGAAATCTCTGCATGTTACCTACCTTGACCTGGCCAAGGTAACCGATACAATACAGCAACTCAGTTATTATTAAACTCTCAGAACTAGGCACAAGTCCCTACAAAATTCACTGGCATGCTGGCTGGCTCAGAGATAGGACCCACATCATCAGCATTGGCGAGACCACCTCTAGACGTCCAGTCATCGGCAGAGTACCCAAGGGCTCCTGTTTGACATCTACTTCTTGGAACTCAAGGCCAATATCAAACGCTTCTGGCTCATCAAGTTTGCATAAAAGATTCACCACACACTACCAACATCTTACAAGAGATGCAACACAAAAACTATTCTTGTCAAAGCCATGGATTAAAACCAAATGCAAAGAAATGCATTATAGTACCCTTGGAATAATTAGCTTGGGTGGACAATTTCTGAAATCAATAAAACATGCCTAGACAGTTATGGATCTGGGAGCATCTGTAAACAGTAATCTGGCCTTTAACCAACACACAGCCAAGATAGTAAGAAAGTCATTCTGTCACCCAAGTCATAAGCAAGGGTATGGCAATCAGGTCCAGGGAAGGTACAGCACCACTCCCTTATCAGACCCACTGTTGAGTGCAATGCACCCTTTCACAGATACCTAACCAGGCACCTGCAACTGGAATGCCCTCAAAAGTTCTCACTAGAAGAATATGGTATAAATACCTTGTCTTACACAGATCACCTTAAGGACCTCTCTGTACTCAGTCTCTTGCAGGTTAAATGAGAGGCGATCTATGCTTAGCATATAAGGCACCCTCAGATCCAGCACTTGCACATTCACAAAACAGCCCCAGAAAAGTACAGTTGTGTACACTTACCATAAATGTAGCTGTTCGAGTGTATTCACTGTTGCATTGTTACATTTAGGGTTATCTGCTTGAAGGTAGCTCTCAGTCGGCCTGATTAACAAAGTCTTGGGTCCTGCATCAGTTGCTGTCCCTAGTTCCATGACATCAGGTCGTCAGGGTTATAAAACATGCAGCTGATGCCATTACATCAGTTTTTCTTGCCCCAGATGTCAGGTGCCCCCTAATGGGAAGCAATTAAATATAAAAGCACAAAGATATACCTCCAACAAAAAAAGCAAATACACCAAAAAGGCTTTTAAGCATAGTAAAGGAAAGTAGAGGTATAGCCAAAAGAAGTTAGGGGGCTGGAGGGAGGGTAACCAGGACTGCAACAGTGAATACACTCGAACATCTCCATTTATGGTAAGTGTACACAACTGTACTATGTTCTTCATGTTTCACTGTTGCAGTTATTACATTTGGGTAGATTCCCAAAGCTAAAGCTGGGAGGAGGAATTTAGATAGCATTAGGGCCAGCTATAAGGCCCTGCAAGACTGCAGTGGCAAAGCCAGCTCTGGATTTAGAGAAAATTGGCAAATGATAATGTTTGGTGAAAGTATGTACAGAAATCCAGATAGCAGCTTGTAGGAAGTCCCTGGTAGGTACGCCTCTGAGAAAGGCTGTAGAGGTAGATGCAGCCCTGGTGGAGTGAGGTCTGATCCCTTGGGGGATTGGTTTTCCATAGTGCTTATAGCAGAAGTGAATGCAATGGCTTATCCATTTAGAAATGGTTTGCTTTGAAATAGCCTTCCCCTCTGCCCCTGCAGCAAATGCCACCAGCAGTTGTTCAGATTTTCTTTGAGGTTTAGTCCTGTCCAAGTAGAATCTAAGCTGTCTGTGCACATCTAAGGAATGCAGTATCCATTCCCCTTTATTCTGTGGATTGGGAAAGAAGGTTGGCAAATGAATGGACTGATTAAGAGCCACACTGGATACCACCTTGGGCATGAAGGATGGCTTGGTTCTGAGGGACACCCTGTCCGCATGAAAGATGATGAAAGCTCCACTGCCATAAGGGCCTGTAATTGAGATACCTTTCTAGCTGAAGTGATTGCTAAAAGGAAAGCTGTTTTTTTAAGAAATAAATTTTAAGTCTGCAGTAGCAGCTGGCTTGAAAGGAGGTAGAGTGAGCTTCTCCAAGACAAAGTTAAGGTCCCAGGCTGGGGTTGGAGCTCTCCTGGATAGTCTCAAATTTTTGGCCCCTCCGAGGAACTGATTGAGAAGTGCATGAGAGAAGAGGGGCGGTTCTGTATTATAATGAGCTGAAATGGCTGAGGCGTGGATTTTAATGGAGGAAAAAGAAAGACCCTTGTGAAGCATCTCAGTTAAGTATTGTAAAATCTGAGGTAAATTGGGCGCTGCTGTGCTCATCCCTTGAGATTGGTTCCAGGCAGAGAATCTTTTTCATTTTTCAGCATAATATTTTCTAGTACTAGGCCTCCTTGCTTCTAAAATGATATCCATCACAGGTTTGCTAAGGGATGGTAAAGGAGAGATTAAGTAATTAGCCAGGCTGCAAGGTTCAGTGTTAGAAGCTGAAGGTTCAGAATCTGGTTTTCCTGCTGAGACAGCAGGGAAGGAGTCTGAGGCAGGTGCCATGGAGATAACCATGACACACTGTGTAGGAGGGAGTACCAGTGTTGGCGCGGCCAGTCTGGAGCAATCAAAATCATCCTTGGTTTGTCCTGTTTGATTTTTAGTAGTATTTTGGAGAGCAGCGGTAGAGGGGGGAAGGCATAGACTGATAGGTTTTTCCAGCTGAAGGACAGAACATCCACTTTCCAGGCTTGTTTGTGGGGAGTCCTTGTTCAAAATATATCCAATTGGTAGTTCTGGGGAGAGGCAAACAGGTTCATATCCGGGCTCCCCCATTCACTTGTTAACATGTTGAAAATCCTTGGTTCTAGTTTCCACTTGTGTGGGTCCATGCAGTTTCTGCTTAGTCCGTATGCCAGTGTATTTAATTTTCCTGGCAGGGATTGAGCTTGTAGGTGCACTTGGTAGCTCAATGCTGTGTTCCACAATGCCATGGCTAGTCTGTAGAGGGGGTAAGAATGTGTACCCCCTGCTTGTTTATGTACCACATAATAGTGGTGTTGTCCGTCTTTACCATTAGTTGTCCTGGAAGAATGTGGTCCTTGAAGGCTGTTAGAGCATTCTGTACAGCTAACATTTCTTTTTGATTGATATGCAGGTGCATTTGACTTGGGTTCCATTTGCCCTGAATGCACTTCCCTGCTAGGTGAGCCCCCCCATGCATAGTCTGATGCATCTGCTGTTAGGGTTTGGGCAGCAGGGGGTGGTGTGAAAGGTAGTCCCTTGTTTTGGTGGCAGGCCTCTGCCCACCAAAGGAATTCTAGGCGGGGGCAAGGTATGATAGGAATCATTGTTTCCAGGTCTTGAGAATGTTGACACCATAGGCTTTTTAGATACTACTGTAGTTTCCTCATATACAGTCTTGCATATGGAATTAGAAGAATGCAGGAGGCCATGAACTCCAATGCTTGCAGTATTTGTCTTGCAGATAGCATGTTTTTTGTGGCCACTTGTTTGAAGTAGTTTGTCAAATTAATTTGTTTCTCTGGCATGAGGTAAGCCATCTGGGAAGTTGTATTCAAGCTTGCTCTCATGAATATAATTTGTTGACAGGGTACCAGTTGTGATTTCTTTTCGCTTATGGTGTACCCCAAACAAGTTAGAACCCTTTGTACAAAGGCCAGATGATTCAAAAGTATGTCCTGGCTTTCTGCCTGAAATAGACAATCATCCAGGTATGGGTACATTTGAATATTTATTTGCCTGCAAAATGCAATAACTGGAGCTAGGCACTTTGTGAATACCCTGGGCATAGTAGATAAGCCAAAGGGCAGTGCAGAGAACTGATAGTGTGTGTAGCCTGCTTTGAAGTGTGGGTATCTTCTACAAGATTCCCTGATTGGGATGTGCAGGTATGCTTCTTTTAAATCTAGTGTTGCCAACCAGGCATCTTTGCCTAGCATAGGAAGTAATTGGTGGAGTCAACATCTTGAATTTTGGAATCTCCAAATAGGTGTTTAGAGAAGACAGGTCCAGGATAGAACGCCATGAATTGTCTTTTCTGGGTACCAGGAAAAGTCTTGAGTAGAAACCTTGTCCCTTTTCCTCTTCTGGTACCAGCTGAATAGCCCCCATGCTTAAGAGAGAAAGTACTTGTTTTTGGGCCTCTGCCGACTGATTTGGGGTAGGTCCAGCCACCCGCTTGGTGTTGGCAACGTGTGGAAGTGAAATCTGTATCCCTGGGACACTGTATTTAAAACCCATTTGTCCTGGGTAATGCGTTCCCAATTCTTTCCATGAAGAGCAATCTTTCCTCCTAAAGGGGCAGTCAGTTGATAAGTGCTTGGAAATTTTAAAAGGAAGTCACTGAGACAGTTTACCATAGGGGGAGTCTTATTATTCCCAGATTTGGAAGTGGAGGACCCCACTGCTTAGTTCTGTGTGTCCCCTGGGACTGAAACCTGGGGGTTTTTGCTGTGTCTGAGTTTGACTTGAGAAGACCTGGAAGGGGCTGGAAAGGATCAATTCTTAGAGGGCCAGTGCCTACTAAATCTAGGAGGCTGAACTTGTAAAAAATCTTTAACAGTTTGCATAGATTTAGCTTTACATTCCATCTTTTTAACAACTTCCTCAGCCTTGTTGCCAAACAGGCGTTCCTGATTTAAAGGAGCATCCAACAATTTAGCTTTAACATGAGCAGGCAAAGGTTGCTCCTTGAGCCAAGCATGCCTTTTGAGCACAGACCCAGTAAAAGCAGCCCTGCAAGAGGCCTCTAATGAATCAAAACCACATTGCAAAGCATGTTTTCCAACTTGTTCAGCAGAATGCATTAAATCCTGTAATTCTTTATTTTCCACACAGTCAGGAATCAACATAATTTTCTGTTTAAGCAGTCCAATAACATGTTGCTGATACTTTAGCATATGAAACTGGCAGTTTAAAGCCCTAATGGCCAAGGTTGCAGAAGTGTAAACCTTCTTACCCCATCTATCCTGTGCCCTGGAGTCTCTGTCAGAAGGGGTAGGATTTTTAGCAGTAGACACCTTAATGCCCTTGGGCCCCTGTGAAATAGTCTCTGGATCTGCAATAGGATTTTTAAAAAGGAACTTCTGGGACTCAGGAACCCTGTAGTATCTGTCAGGTTTTCTGGGAGCAGGAGGCAGGGAATCAGGAGCCGAACTAGATTCCGAAAAAACACCATCAACAATGTCTAGTACAGGAGGAATAGCTAAAGGCCTATGCTGTGGTAGGAGAAGGAAATCCCTAAGCCTCTTTTTTGAATCAGAAAAATCCTGGCTTTCCCAGTGGAAATGCTCCCTTAGAGTATGTAAGGTTTCCCCAAAAGAAAAATCCTCAGGAGGGGAAGCACAGGGAATGGAGTCCTCTGCATCAGAATCTTCATAAGTAGATAAGGGCAAATCCAGATCATCAGAAGAATCAGAAAAAACAGAATCCTAATCAGAAGATTCATAATCAACTTCAGTCCTAGGCCTCTTAGAAGGGGGGGGGGGGGGGTTGGCTACCCCTGATTAGAGTTATTAGATCTTCAGTCATTTTTATCATTTGTATTTTAGGCATAGAGGCCTGAGCATGTGGCCTGGGCATTGTTTTTTTAGGCATAGATTGGATTTAGGCCTAAGTAAAGAAGGAAGTGTCAGTTTAATATGCAAGTCTGTAGGCCTGAATACACCCTCAGAAGCCGGGGCCTGCACAGCGGCTCCGGACCCATCCAAGGTGGAGACATCCGCGGGTTCCATAGTTGAAGCATCTCGCGGCATACCGGACTCCAAATGGGTCTCAGTAGAGGCCTGCGAATCAGAAGTAGTGGGTATCAGGGGCTGTGAAAGCACCTCACTGAGTACCGATGAACTGGCGACTGGCTTAGGAGAAGCATTGCCAGCAGTTTTGGACCTCGGTGGCCTGTCTCTATCTTTATCTTTGTGTTTTTTCGGAATCCCGGTAGTCGGATGGCTAAGCAATGACATTTCTGGATAATTAAACCGAGAACCAAAATATTTAGAGGCGAAAATATACAGACAATGGACAGTGCGCTGATTAAATAAAGCACAAAACCAACAGCAAGGTACGTCATGGTCAGGGCCTAGGCAAGGAATACATTAAGAATGAAAATCTTTATGAGGTATTTGCTTTCCACAAGTAATGCAATTATTAACTTTTACTGACATCAGTAAGGAGCAAGAAAAAGTTTCCCCAACGGGGTACTTAGCTTTAGTTGAAGACTTCGGTTCTGAAACTCGAAAACGAAAATTTCAGGAGTCGGCCGACCGGCACTTGCGAACTGCTTCTGCTTTGGGCACCGCACGGCATGAAAGACAGATGTAATGGCGTCGGCTGCATATTTTATACCCCTGACAACCTGATGTCATGGAAGAAGGGACAGCAACCGATGCAGGACCCAAAACTTTGTTAATCAGGCTGACTGAGGGCAGCCTGCTAGCAGATTACCCAAATGTAATGACTGCAACAGTGAAACACGAAGATCATCATTAAATTCAAGGATCTGATATTTGTCTGACATACAGGACATGGAGACAGATTTGTCTCAAAGGATCCCCTGCACTACAGAATAAACTCCATCTACATTTCATCCCTAACCCTGTTCAAAAAAACTGATCAGTGTATAGAAAATTGCAGATTTATACCCTGGTCTGGCCTCCATGTCCTTGATGGACAGAAATGACAGCACTTAAATCAATCCCCAACTGACAATTCCTCGTACAACTCTTTGCTACCTCCTTACCAACATACCCTATGACATGGGGTTGGGAGATTGGTAGAATGGTTAAGGCCTTTACCTCACAGGCACAGGGTACAGAGATTCTCACCTTCAACTTAAACTTAAAACTGACTCTCCCCAACTCAGCATTAACCTGCATGGTTTCCATCAACTGATATCTTCACCCACCCGCCTCTATAAAAACTCATCTTCTGGCCCCATAACTGACTTGATACTCACCCCACTACCGTACCAGACCAACTTAACGACCTCCCCACCTCGGTCCTTAAGATACTCCATCCAACCCCCAAAATCTCACCTTTATAGAGATTGTTGAAAGCTCTCTAATTTTAATGTAGTCCAATTCAACTCTATTCCAGCCACCATTGACTGGTCCATCCTTAAACAAATCCCTCTCAATGACGCAGTTACTAGGTTCAATAGCATTTTCCTGAATACCCTGAACACCCTTGCTTCTTCTAGGAAGGTTAGAATAAAACCCAATTATGCTCCCTGGCTCTCAAAAGAAACTAAGTCCCTTATGCTAAAAAGAGATAGAGCTTGGAAAGCCTGAATCAGAACAAAAGAATTACCTCTGCTACATAATTATAGACATCACAGAAATCTTACAAAAACAAATCTAGAATGACAAAAAGTGCTTTTACAACTCTGCCAAATTCAATAACAAATCCAACCCTTGCATGTTCTGGTATACTATTAACAAAATTCTCTGTTCAGGCTGCCCCTCAACTCCCTGCCCTACCCAAATACATCTCCTCTGGAAACTGCTACTCCTCTCAATAAACACTTTATTGAAACCATTCAAACACTCATACCTTCCAAATGTAACAACCTCTCTGCTTACCCCTCCCAATCCTTTGTTGCCTATCCAGTATCTATACTAATCAATAGATTTATTCAGGAATCCACTGTCCCTACCCTATGGAAATCCTTTTTCACTATTCCCCTGCATAAAGGTGGAAACTCTACAGACCCAACTACCCAGCTATAGATATTCTATCTCCCCTCTACGATTCTCAAAAAATGTATCTATTCAACTACTCAACTCCTCCTCCAGCATAACCTCCTTACTCCCACTTAGCATGGTTTCCGTCCCAACCACAGCACAACTACGTCTCTCTTATCCTTTACACATACCATTGCCAAAGCCATAGACAATAATAAACTCATATCATGTCTCTTTCTTGACCTTTCCAAAGCCTTTAATACAGTCTCCCATCTCCCATCCCCTCCTGCTATCTGAACTTGCAGATCTCAATCTGTCTTTTTCCTCCCTTGCCTGGTTCTCCAGTTACTTATCCTGCAGGCAGCAATCTATTAAATGGCTCTCTTCCACTTCTCCATTCACATCTGTCCCAACTGGGGTACCACAAGGTTTCATCATGGGCCCCCTCCTATTTAATCTCTTTACCAAAGATCTCTATACTTCTTGCAAACAATCCTCCCTCACCCAATATACAGATGACTCCTCTCTCATCTCCATCACAGACAATATCTCCAATCTCCACACTTTTACTCAACAGGGCTTCCTATCCACTGAACAGAGGTTATTCAGGAATCTACTCATTCTCAACCCTAAAAAGACCAAGCTAATTTCCCCCGATCTCTCTCTCACCTCAAATCCACCTTTACTAATACTTCCTCTAATAACACTGACATCCAACCTGAAGCTCACACTAAACTCCTTGGGGTCATCATCCATGAACTTAAATTCAACTTAAACATCCTCCAAAGCATAAAAAAAAGACTCACCAGAAATCTGGTTTACTGTATCACAACAAAAAATGTCTAACTACAAATGCTTGACTCCCTTGCACAAGCTCTTCTCTCCTCCCTTCTGTATGTTGCCCCACTACCCACCAACATCCAAACTACTACCGTAAACCAACTCCAACAAACTTACTACAAGATAGCTAGATTTATCACAAACTCTCCATACAATACACATCACTGCCTTGCTCTAAATACTCTCCACTGGTTAGAATTCCCCCATCTTCTACTGCTGTCACAACTTCAAATGTTACACTTCATTCTTTACAAACCTTCATCCTGGCCTGCTCTCTCTTCCTTCATCTCTGTCTACACTCCTCCACAGACTCTCCATACCTCTAATCAGCAACTACTACAAATCTACCAACAAAAAGAATAGCGGGCAAACTCCTATATAAACACTGCCGTCCAATCCTGGAACAAACTCCCAAGAGACATTTGTTCCATCATTCACCCATTCCACTTTAAAGAAAAACTCAAACTCCATCTACTCAACTCCAAAATATGTCCGTGTCAAGCCCCTACTTAAGCTTCCCACAACCCTACTATATTAGCTTTTCAGTCCCTCCACATACAGCTAAGTACTCCACTATTATGGATACTTATTAAACTCTACAATCAATACTGTTGGGCATAACTCTTTGTAAATATGTAGATACATTTTTAGTCTGAAAAAATATTGATATGTATATATCATGTGTTTGCTGTCAACCTGTGTTCCCAGATCTCTTGTAATGCCTTCTGTGTTCAGTGGACTACCATAGATGTGGTAATTCATGGGAACGGGGTTTTTCCCAAAGGGGAAACACCTTCTTACCATCTTACAACCTCCAAAGCTACTTTCCTAATCCATATCCTTTCCTCTTGGTGTCCTTCCCATCTACATTCCTGTCCACTCAAGTTTTCCTGCAAATCAACTTGAGCCTCTTCTCTCCCACTTTGCATTCTAATTTTCCCCTTCCCTTGAAATACTTGGTATATAATTCTTCTTCTCTCCCGTATCCACCTTTTATTCGTTTTTTCATGCACATTTCCTTTTCTAGTCTGTGTGCTTTTCTGAAAAAAATGTTTGCTTTAGGTCCATTTCTAAATTAATAAATTGCTTTGCTTTATTCTTAATATACATTAGTTTTGTAGTAGATGCTCTTGCATCACTAAGTGTTCATAGCGAGTATCATTCTGCATCTTTTTTCGTGGAGCTTTTCTCTCTAGGTCTCTGTTGAAAAGAGGTTCTGCTGAGATGGACTATCCAGGTCAACAAATGCAACACATACATAAAATAATGAAACTTACCTGGAGTCTCCACCCTCTGATAGTGATACGTATCTCCATCCTCTGATAGTGATATGGATCTCCACCCTCTAAAGTGATACGGAGTCACACAAACTTCATCCTTTTTTAGATTAAAAGCATATTCACAGGTTTCAATTGCTCTAAATTCATGGTGATCATGAAGGTCAGGCCAGCGCCGCAAGCGGCAGTACACAACGTGTGGTAACCTTTTACGGTGTGATACTTGCAGACGGCCATCAAGGGACCTAGCACCACAAGTTCCTCATTATAATATTTCTAATTTGCATATTTAAAAACTAATTACAACTTCAGTATCCAACAAATATAGCATCATGTATTGCCAACCATAATAAAATCAATTCAAAGTAGCACATGTAATCAGGGTTACAGATTAAGTCAAACTGAGAATTTTTTTTGTTCTTCTAATGTCAGTTGTGTGGGAGCATATATTTCATGGTGCACAATTCTTCATACAGTAATATGAATTTTTTTTTTCCTGGGGGGGCACAGATTGGCTACTACACTGCAGGAAGTGAAATGGCTTTCTGCAGTAAGCAGAATTATTTGCTCTTTACTTTAAGCTGAGGGGGTGGAGTGCAAGTTCTTGAGGCTGGCACAGGGCACTAGTTCAGCCAGCTACACTGCAAACAGTCTGTTAAAAACTGCTTTTGGTCTTGTATCAGTACTGCTTTGGGAATTTTTTTTATCAGTGGGGGAGGGGGGTATAAAGGTGAGTTGGATTCGTGTATGGACTTCAAAGGATGCATAAGCTTAAAGGGTACACTAAACAAAGACAATTTCTTATGGTGCATGTGATGCCCGTGCACTGGCCCAGCAATCAAGGAGCCTCAGTCCTCACCACTAACCAGTGAGGGGCCTCCATATAGGGAAAGGATAATAAATACACACACAGTAAAGTACAATTTCCCTTAAGAGCAGTCAGTCTGGGGCTGTTTTTTCCCTCTCTTTCCAGGTCCCCAGTAAGACTCCCCACTGGCACAGCTATAAGGTCCAGATCTCAGGCTAGTGGCAAGGTAAAACCTCCAGCACCCTCTGTCCAACCAGTGCTTCAAGTAGCTGACACATATTTTTGTGAGTTGGTGATAAGCTGATAGATCTCCTGGCTGTGAGCAGAGCTGGAATCTATTCCAGACTGATAAGTACACTTTTTGCAACTTAATTTGCACTGTGCTGTATTTATACATTTGCTTATTATTTATATTGGGTCTGTATTCCCACGCACCCTCCTTTTTAGTATCATGTTCTTATACTTGGTGACTTTGCAGTTGCCCGCCCCTACTGGAAATTTTGTCTGGAACACTCCCCCCAGTGTGGTGTCATTAGCTCATTTTACCTATTACAGAGTACATTTAAGAAGGCCAACCCACTTAGTTTGTTAAACTTGAATTATAATCTGCTCCTCCTTTCTTCCTTTCCACTTTACTTGGGGGAGGGGGAACTTTGCAAGAATCTCCCTGTAGTCTGACCGAGTGTACTTCTCAGCTAAGTATATTTTCGGCACTTAACAGGCCAGAGTTGAATAAAACAATTGAATTCAGTTCAGAATACATCTTGAATAAATTGGATTTATTTAAACTGCATTGGATTTAATGCTGCTACACACTGAAGTCTGCTAGCTTGCACTGCACTTGAATTGTTTTTAGTGCTGTTTTAGCTGTTTTTTCTGTTAAAAATAAAGCTCTAAGCCAGTTTCTTATCTTTCCTGTAACTAGTGTAGTCCAGATATAGATTTGCTGTATACAGGTCTGTATGCAAGCTTCTGATCCCCCCAAGAGACTTTCTGTGTTGGAGGGAAGCCTTTTAGCTCATCAATGGGAGTGGTAAGCACTAGATAGCCTATCTGCCACAAGAGGAGTGGTTTCTGGCCCAGAAATTGTAGTTCATCAGCAGTTTTTCCATCTCTCTCTCAACTTCCTGATTTAAAAGCCTGTATTTGCACTTGTTTCTTTCCTGTAACTAGTCTAGTCCAGATACAGATTCTTAGATTTAGCACTTGAATTTGCTTATTCGTGCTCAGCACTTGTTCAGAACTTGTTGTAAGCACTAAAGCTACAAATTACTACAGCACTCAACCTTCCCCATTACCTAGAGGAAAACAGTTTTTGTACTTACTTTCCTCACACAGCTCTTGTACTCACTTTCCTCACTTGTCTAGAGGAAAATAGTTTTTTTACTCAGGCATGTCCAAGGGTCAGCTCCCAGTGTTCTCTCCTGTCTATCTGATGAATCTGGGGAGCTTGGGGCAATGTAGCAATCGCCTCATGTACACAGACAACCCTCTCCTCCTACCAGCCAACACTACAACCTGTGAGAGATGCACTTATCTAGCCAAACTCCAGGTAAAGCTCTCTCCAACCAAGACTGAACTTGACAGTCAAGCGGAGAAGGTAAACATTTGCACCACACCACACTCATCGCATAGTCTCACTAAATCTACACCACCAAAATCCAAACATAGTAACACAAAAACATTCGCAGAGGCTCTCAATAATAATCTGTCTAAGCAACAGAGATCTCCAAAGCAGAAACGCAAGCAACCTCCATCCCCCAACACAACCCAAATGACACATAGCCCACAAACTCAGTGTGCCGCTCAACCACAGCCCATAAGGCAAAACAACGTACCTAACACACTAGTCATAGATGACTCTAGTCAGGCTCACTAATGTCCCACTCACCAGGCTAAACAAGGAGAAGGATACTGTCAGCTGCCAATTGGGTGCCAGGATCCACCACATAACCCATGCACTCAGGTCACTCCACAACAAGTACAAATGACTCTGTCACTGTCCATGTTGGTGTGAACAACCTGAGACGTACCTCCCTGGACTACATGAAGAGGCATGGAAGAGCTCTCCAATCTTGTATCCCAGGCAGGTATGACCCTGTCCCTGAGTAGCATTCTGCCATCGCCCAGAATGATACAGCAGCACAAGGACAAAATTATTTGACTTTAACAATTGGCTAAGCTTCTGGTGTTATTCTAAGGGGATCCAGTATCTGTCTGCCTAGGACGACATGGTCAACATACCACAATGCTTTGCCAGAGATGGCCTGCACCTGTCACCTCTGGGATTCCAGATACTGGCCAAGGCTCTTGCCGCCCCTATATAGTGCCTTTTTTAGGCAAAGTTCAAATGACAAATTCACCACCGTAACAGGAACAGGCAAGCAAAAACTGAGGGTAATGCTACTCAATGATAGAAGTCTAAATCTCAAAATACACTCACTCGAGGCACTCCTTAAAATGGAGAACATTGATATCTGTGCAGTGACTGAGACCTGGTTCAAGGCTCCAGAGAGCACCCCTGCACTACTAGGCTATAACTCATAACACACTTTTCAGCCATGTAACCTGGACCGGAACACCAAAAGCAGAGGTGTGTCCATATTCATTAAGGATATTCACACATCCAGGCTAGTTGTTCAGCATAATGCATCCGAGGTTATCCAAGTGCAGCTAACTCTGGGAAAAACTGCAATCCAAATTGTAGCTTGCTACAGATCCCCCACCATGCCCATCCCACTTCTCTTTTCTTGATATACTGGAAAATATTAGGGTTCAACCAAACACCCTAACAATGGGCAATTTCAGCTACCCTACCATTAACTGGGAAAACTATTCATGTAACAACTCCTTCACTCAACAGTTTCTGGAATTCATAAATTCCAATGCCCTGGATCAACTTATCCACACCCCCACCAGGGGCAACAATATCCTAGACCAAGTCATTACCAACATGAGTGACACACCTGAAGTCAACTCCTCGGTTTTCCGATCCGACCATAAGCTTATCACCCAAGATATCCACATCCCGCCCCCAACTCCATTAAGGAAACCACGGTAAATAATTTCTCCAAAGCCAACTTCATGCTTAAGACAGAAGTGGCGAACTTCATGACACCCATGCAGATGGACCATACAGTTACGACTGCTGAATTCTACACAAATGCACTCACTTACACGAGTGCATGGATCGTGCTATCCCAAACAGAACCAAGATGCTATTCTCGAAAAAAAGGAAGCCAATCTGGGGGTCCCCTGCCATAAACAAACTGTCCAACAGAAGGAAGAAAATGTTGCAAAAGAGAGTAAAATCCCATGAGTGGAAGAGCTCCCTGGTCAGCCTCAGTAAGAAGCTGAGATCCCTTATAAGATCCTCCAAAGCTAGCTATGAAAACAAAATCACCACCAATTCTAAGGACAACCACAAAGCATTCTATAGCTATGTCAAGAATCTTCATGGCAACACTCAGATCTGCTCTGAGTTACAGCACAACGGCATGAAAATTACAGAACCAACTGATATTGTCAACATCCTGACAGATAGCACTGAACCTAACTTTGCATCCCCTAAAGGGCCCATATCTATACAGGAAGAATACAGAGTCCCTGTAATCACAACTATTCAGGTAAAGGCTTCCATGAGACCGGACAACATCCCAGGCTGCGTTTTACATGAACTTCAGAACGAACTGGCTCCCACTAAAGCACCATGTTCAAATCATAGCCTCACATCAGGCGTTGCGCCCACTGAATGGCGCACAGCAACAGTTATCCCACTCCATAAAGGGGGAGCCACGACTGATCCCGGAAACTATCGCCCTATTGGCCTGATGAGCCTGGTCTGCAAGGCCATAGAACTCAAACAAAAACATTGGCAACCTCCAAAACTCTGGACCCCACCCAATTCGGATTTGTGAAAGGCAGATCCTGTGTCCTGAACCTAATCAACTTCTTTGAGGCAGTCACCAAAGCCGTAGACGAGGGTAAGGTGGTTCACACAGGCTATCTTGACCTCGCCAAGGCTTTTGATGCCATCCCCTATACCGGAATTATAGCCAAGCTCACTAAACTAAACTAGATACAAATCCCTGCATCACAAGATGGGTTACCAACTGGCTCACTGACAGAACCCGCACTGTAAAAGTTGGGCTCCAAATCTGACTTCAAACCAGTGACAAGTGGAGTACCACAGGGTTCAGTCCTGGGACCTCTCTGTTTGGTATCTACTTCTCTGAAGTACAGGCTAACAGAAGACCTCTGGCTAATGAATTTTGCAGATGACTGCAAAACTAGGAGCCATAGTAGAGTCACCAAATGATGTGGACATCCTACAGAAGGGCCTCACTGAGACAGATTCCTAGTGTCAGACCCATTGCCTCAAGCTCAATGCCAAAAAGTGCATTGTCATCCCCTTTGGTAAAAACTCTGTACCCATGAACTGACACATAGGCAACAGTCTACTTAACACTGAATGTGTGTTAAGAGACCTTGAGACCCAGGTAGACAGTAGTCTCTCCTTTGATAATCACATCGCCACAGTGGTCAGGAAGTCATTCTACATAGCACACCTCGGGTTCTCAACCAGGAAAAAAAAAAAAAAGAGGTCATTGTTCCCCTCTACTCAACACTCATTAGACCCATTATAGAGTAAAACACCCCTTTTGGAATGTACCTCACAAGACATCTGCAGCAGCTGGAAAGGCCACAGAAGTACCTCACAAAGAGGATTACTGGCCTCAAACAGATGCCCTACACGGACCATCTCAAAAAGCTCCAGCTTTACTCCGTAGCATATCGCCTACTCCGAGGTGATCTCTGCCTCTCTGCCTAACATATAAAGCTATGTTAAACCCAGAGCTGTTGGACATACTACACCTAAAAAAATCCCAATCCCTGCAAGCTACCCGCTCTAGGGACCTAAACCTTGTCACCACAATAAACAGGACATGCTGGAGGGATAGATTCCTGTCCCAGAAACATCCCATACTCTGGAATAAGCTACCCATCTATGTCAAGCAAAGTTCCTCATTAGCACTCTTCAAGAAAAATCTTGAGTGGATGGGAAATAGGAAATACACGCCAGGGATCACTTCTGTGGCTCTGCTTGACAGTGGCACAGGAAAATAACTTTCTTGGGTGGTGTAAGCCAGGGAACCTTGTTGGCTAGGCTTACATAGGCCCTTGGGCTGATAGCCTAGTACCTACCTATGAAACTATGAGATAAGAGTTCGATACAACCAGACAGACACTCCTGGGGAAGGCTGGCAAAGGTTCTCCAGCTATGCCCCTTTTACCCAGACTATATGGTAGAAATCACTGCCACCACCCACTAATACTTATCAGCTACTGAAAGACCCTTAAGAAAGGGTGTTCAATTGTACTGTGCAATATTATCCAAATGGCAAGTGCAACAGAACAGTCAAGACTTATTTGGGGTGGCTTGGCCAGTATCACTATATACATGCAATGTACTCTAGAGCTTAAATTATCTCTACATCAAACAGCCACAGTTGAAAGGTTTAAAAATATTTAATAAATAATAAAAAACAAGACAATACTTTACTACACAGTGCTAGTCAAGAGTTCAGAGATCACAGAGAAATGCTTAAACAGTAGAATAGTTCTGATATCAATACAGAAACAACTGTCTAATCTTCCTATTTCCTACCTATTTCTAAGAGAAAATACTTCTAAGAATTTGTAGAGCAAAGCAATGCTGGTGATGTCAGTTCTGAAGACAAAATGCAAAATGCTCTGATTCTCTCTCCTTAAAGGACAACCGCGCCCTCAGACTCAAAAAACATATTAATTTCATCATGGTTTGATGTTTCCTACATTTTAACAGCACTCTGAGACTATTTTGAGCTTTTTAGATATTTTTAGATGCAATTTCTGACTCTGACCACATGGGGTCTGGCATATTGAAAAAATTCAGACTGTTTACTCTGCCTCTAAGTATCCCAGAATGCATTATTTTTCTCCAAAAAATTGCATCAGATCTGCCACGTTTTGCCTTAAGTTGCTGTGACTTCATTGACTTAACAGGCATTCACTGCAGTCTTAAAATCCCCTACTTTTGTTTAAATAGTTATCCTTTTTCAATGACCACTTGAAACACAATCAGTGCAAATGCTACAGAACAGAATTGAAAAGTGCATTTTCTAGCTCTTTCATCTTAGAAATGCTAAATTGCTTTCTTTTGTGAAGGCTGAAATCTATCTCTTCAAGGAATCTCCCCTCCCACTTCACACCTACCTTCCCTAGCTGTCAAAGAGCCAAGGGTAATTTGACCCATTATATGCATGTGATTGACAGCTCGTCACAGCAGGTGACCAGAGTAATGTACTGTTTGATTGTCTGCCTTTTCCTCCTTACAGTGGGAGACTTTTTTTGTTGCACTACTCCTGTCAAATTTAAAACCAAGCTACATAGCACTGGCAATAATCCCTGCTTTGCAAAGCATCAATCTGCCACTTATTTTCCCTTCCTGTTTAAATAGCTAACAAATGATACACTATCTAAAAACTATTTCAGACTTGCATGACAGCACCCACATGCTTTTTTGAGTCAATATTTAAAAAAAAAATAAAAAACTGATGGTAGTGCATACCACTTGTAATTTTTGCACTGTTTAATTGTGCCAGACATCGGCTTATGCAAAAACATGCAGTTACTGTCTACGCATGGACACTGCAACTTTATCATCTTACTTTTTGTAGCCGTTACTGTACTTAGTTACATATCGGTAGGCCTCTTCATAATTGTGAGATTATATAGTCTGCTTTTTTAGTTGGACTTTCACAGTTCCAGTAATGGGCAACTACATCATATGTTGGAGTGCTCAGAATTTCACCGCTTAGTATGCATGGTTTTACTACATTTTTTGCTTTATTTACAGTATCTCAATTTACAAAGTATGCGCTCGATCCATTTCTCTCTATAACGCCTGTATACATTAACACTGCAGCATAATGAAGATCCGTCACCTGTGAAACAGTTGTCATTTTAATGGACCTTACAAATCTACAGTAATCAATTACCATTTAATTTTGCAAAATGTGCCAGAAGTCAATTGATCCATCATAAGACATACAAGATAAGCTGGCTTTTGGTTTACAATGTGCAAAAGTGGCAATTCCCACAGCACTATTGTGAAAAGCCTCTGTACCTCGTCAAGGTAGCCAGCATCACAGAGGTCCACTCACACCACAATACTTCCGTCTACAGCCTGATCCACTTACATCACCACTTGCATTACACCCCTGCATGTAACAGGCTTCCAGATGCATGCGACGCTTTCCCAGCAAAAAAAAACTCTAAATGCCGACATTTATTCACCAAGGACCAGTCCTTAGACACACTGTACATGCTCCAAATAAAAAGGAATCATACACAACTTCATACCGCTCCATCATTCACACAACCACTAGTGCAAATCCAGGCTAATACAAGACATTCCACAAGAGTAGTGGTCTCTTGGTCTACATCTGCACAGCATGACAGATCTTACACAAGTTATGCCAATCGATAGAATTAAAAAAAATAACCAAGGTCAAACAGCACACATACACATCACTATTTCAGAAAAATGTAGTATCACTTCACAATACCAGTACACATTCTATAAAATATTACCATTTGCCCAGAGCCTCAACTGCTCAACAACAAATTTACATGTGTTTCATCAACCGCACCAACTTGTTACACACTACTATGCCTTACTTTTACTGCCTGCTCCCTCAGTGCTACTCCATACCTGAATGCTTCACTATTTCATGCAAGGATTGTTATTCCATTGAACATGCCACTTTACAAGTGCATAATGTGCAGGACTGTAATCATAACATTCACAGTTCAAGCCAAAAAGATACATTTACAGTGACTGCATGGAATAGCCAGTCCATACACCGTCAGTAATACAATTCTACCTTACATAGCTTATCGATTCCATCCATTAACAACTTAAGAACCATTCATCCAGTTAACTATATTCATCAAGTCAGGAAACCTTAACATTACACATCACAAACCATGCATAACACATTTGTAGACTGCATTTAACATCACATGAATTCATTGTAGCACCATGTTAGACATTGCATTGAACACGAGACAAAGTGATTGTTGCATGAGTCAAAAGTAACCAAACATCAATTCTTAGTTATTACGGTTTACATGTGCCAACTCACTGATAGTCTGTCCAACTTTAGAAACACTGTTCATTAAAGATTGGATTAATAAGTATATAAATGGCAATGGATTTATTTGTATTGAAATGGCAATGGAAGTACTCCTTTGGCTGTTCCTGTTGGGGGTCACTACAGCATATCCATTTGCCTTTTGTCCTGTCCTCTGCATCTTTTGTCAGACACCACTTGCATGTCCTCTATTACAAACCTTACCTTAGGCCTTGCTCTTATCCTCTTACCTGGCAACTACACTTAGTTTAGACAATAATGCCTGCATCCTAACCCTTCCTATAACTGTCATATTGGTTAGATGCTCGCAAACAGTCACCTACCCTTAACACATTTAAGGAGCAGGATCTATGGACATTATCTTCGACACTATGTGCCACCACCTGTGGAGGAGACACCCACTGCATGTCTGATCAACTCACTGCACCTCTTTACATCCAGTTTGTACATAATCGTTTTGTAAAATTGTAAACATGTCATTCTCTGCCATGTTGCATTATTTGACACGTGGTTCCCTATGTTTCGCCTTCATCATGGCCACTACTCCGATGTTTCTGTACTACGTGCCTCAGCACTTTGTGTAGCTCTATGAACATGGGCTATAAAATTTATGTCCACACTGACCAGCCCTAACAGAATCACCATTCGGAGCCAGGCCTACACAAGGCATAGTCCATCCACTGCCACCCACAGAAGCCAGTGCACAATCACAGGATGGGGAGGGTGTGAAGAAATACTGCAACATGGAAGACATGGACATCTTTCTGGTAACAATTCACACAACTTTGATGTCCTCCCGTTCCACTGTTGTACTATTCCACGTGGTTGCCTTCTGCAGCTCACCATGAAGGCTATTGTTTGCTAGATGTTTCCCTAGGAAAAGGTGGAGGACAGCCAGGTCAAATCTGGCTCTGGCCATTGTGATTTTGTCCTGCTTGCATTTTTTACCTAACGTCTCAACTAAGGAACAACTAGCTACTTCAATGATATCATTGGTGCCACGATTCTTAAGTCTCCTGAAGAGGCCATCAATCTTCTGCAGTGAGCTGTACTACTTCCATGCAATGTGTTTCCATGGTACAGGTAGCCAAATGTAATTATCTTGCAGAAAAGAGGCTGAAATGTGTAGTATGACCACTACTTTTTCACACAGCCAGGGGGGGCAAAGACAAAATCCTCAACTCTTTTACACACACTGATATGGGCATAAAACCCAAGTAGTCTGTGAACATCCACAGTATGGATAACAGAGGTTGCGGAATAGCTCTATTACCATTGCCATGAAGGACAGATTGGTCTTGAACAAAAGCATTACATCGAAGCATTACATCGACTGGATGGGAGACCCTCCAGTCCAAGGTTACTGCCCATCAAATGTCATTGCTTCATGTGTAAACATTTAGGTGAGGTTTTGACATCTCTCACAGGGGGCTCTGTTCAGTAGTTTTTTACTTCTAGTTAAACAACCCATGTAGGTATCCGCTTCATATGGTGTCTTAAACGTAGAACCCCTTTCCTGAAGGTTCTGAAGATAATCTGTATAACGGTGCATTCAGGTTGCGACAAGCAGAGATATCGAAAAAATGTCAGTTTATAACTCATTATGCACCTGTCTGTATTCATTAATACACAATACAGAATTAGGCAGATGTCACTTTCCTGTGTCTCGAAAAACTTTGTAAAATTCATGGAAAATATTTTCCTCTTCAATAGGCAAGATTGCCTTTGTTCATCTCTGATCACTACAGTGTTTAGTTGGTCCACTGAGTGTGGTAACTTGGTGTGATTGACCAAAGAGGTAACCAGTCCTGTCTTGGCCAGTAGTGAGTCAACCTAAAGATGTACCCTTTGTCTGGCTTTAGTTTCAGCTGCATATTTGGAAATAATGGGAAGGGTGGTAAAGCATGCAGACATTTCCCCTGCCAACACATGGAGATGGCATCGCTTATCACTGCCTTTTATTCCCTTGTCCTTTTGCAATGCCAGCCTAATTTCCTGTTGGAAAAGGCAAACAGTTTAATTTGAGGTATGCCCCGTGCCGTCCACTTCCAGTAAGATCTCTGAAGTGGTACAGAATGCCCGGGTGCATCCCAATGGGTGTCACTTAACTAGTCAATCGGGGGTAATCTTGCATATTCTAGTTGTCGTTATAACCACAACAGTTAAATTTACTTTAACTGCAGTGAGCTATTAATGGTATAGGGGTAGTATCGTCTACTACCATCAATAGCTGGGGATAATATTAGTCCTAATTCGGTTAGTTGAAAAAAATTTACTTACCCAGTCCACATTAGTAAGTGTGCTGTTTCAACCTGGAGGTTTACTACACTCACCGAATCGTGAAATATGTCTAGCAATCACCATAGTCTTCTCAGGACGTTCACACCTAGCAATATTCTTTGGTATGTCAGGTATAGACATGGGTTGCGTTTCCAAGATCCCTCGCTTAGCTTTTATAACTTCCAACATCAGGTCATATATGTAGTCAAACTTTCTTTTCTCAAATATTGGTTTGGCTACCCATTCCTGTTTTGCTTTCGGGTACACCACGCGATACCTTAGCTCTCCCTTTGCTGCTGACTTCTTTGTAGGGAATCTCACCACTGCTTGCTCACGATGAAGGTTCTCGTTATGATCCAGGATGGCAAGTATGATTCTTGCTTTCATTCCTGCAAAACTAAAGTGCTCAAACTTGGGGCAATATTTGCATAGTAATGCATGGAACACCTCGAGGTCGCCAGTGTGGCAGAATTTGGTGATGTGCTTCAAATCTTTAATGAGAAATTTGCTTGCAACAATTCTCTTCAATGCACTGTGACAGGCATCATCTTCTTCCAGCCACTTTGTCTCATCTCCATCGATGAGTGGCATTTCATGTCCACAACAGGAAACCTTCTTGCCATCATCCCAACTGTGTTTGTCGGTTACATGGTAGAGCAATGACAACCATTTCTCCTCTAGTACTACTTCATCCCCTTCACACGTTTCAGCACACCACCAGAGGTGATTTGAAATACTGTGGCACCACTGCAGTAAGTCTTGCTTGCCTCTCCTTTTCCCAGCTTCATTGATTTTCTTAGTCAAATTTTTGGTCATATGCCACACATCAAACTGATGATCCACCTTAGGAAATTCGGTGCGCATTGATAACCTTATCCCAGGATGTCTGTCTGTCGCCACAAGGCTGACATTAACATTTTTATCCATCAAGTTTTTCAGGCACTTCTTAAAAGCTTTCTTCTCCAGTGCCACCGAGGATACACCTCTGCAGACCTGCTCCAGACAGAAATCTACAATCAATCCAGAATCCAGGTCCATCATGCTGTAGCAGCAGTACTTGGCAGAATAACCTGGACTATCACACCGGCCATCTCCAGCTAACCTTACTTCCTTACCCATTGCATCTTCTAGCAGACGAGTCTGATGCTGTGTCCAAGTATGCTGCAAAACTGGGAATAAATACTCCCGTTGAATAGAATAGAATGTGCTTTCACTGATAAATTCAAGTCCTAGATAAGCACTAAATCGCGCTATATGTGCATATGTACTTCCACTGAAAAGTACAGATGATGCCAGTAGAAGATTGCCAGCTGGCATTCGTCCTATTAAAGGTTGACTTTCCCAATGCATAACTTCATGTCCACTAATGCATGAAACATTCACAGAGACATAGGATCCCAACTTCACTTTCCTCAGTTCCACTGCTGGTGTGTGGCATTGTGGACAGGTCAGTTTTAGCAACACGCAATCCAGGCAAGACTCAAACACAATGAACTTTGATTCACTTACCATCTTCTCGTCTTCATCCTGTTCCAGCACTGTGTCTTCAATCTCTGACGTAGACAAGTTGTCAGAAGTGTACAACCAGTCTGGATCCTTTTCCACATCATCGGTCCACTGAGAAATTGAGGAGCTGCTATGCATGCTCATGTTATGGACGTCCTTTCGTAGCTTGACCGGAGTACTGCAATGTGTCATCTCCGCAGCAATGTATTCACTAGAGGTACATGTGGCCTCTTCAGTGCAACTTTTGTCCTTTTCATTGTGACATCTACTCTCACTCAGGCGATGATTGGCATTATTGAAACTGTGTTGTTGTGGTACGTCCGCACTCAATTCTGTTTGTACATCCCTTGATTTTTTAAAGTATGTGTGGTCTAACAGTGGTGAGACTCCTACTTCTGGAACCTGTACAGCTGCATCAATCATAGTGTGTGGTACTGTTTGAAGGTCCTTTAGCTTGACTTGAATACCTATGCTGCTACCTTTCTTTTGGCGAAACTTTGTCTGGCATGCGACTGTACTGTGACTGCAAATCCCAGTCACCATTGTATACTTCTATGTCTTCGACTACCTCTTCATAGTAATCAGTTGCTTGAACCTACAATCACATAAGAAGTGTTAATCAGTCGATGCTTGACTAATGACAAAGTAAACTACTTGCACTATCTCTGCGATAACAGCATAAGCATTTTGATCGCTGATATCCTGACTCAATATATTCAAGGGAGTACCAATGAACTCCCGTACAATTTTGTAATTTTCACTATTACTCAGACAACCTTCACAGAACCCGTAGATTGAATGCTTATCCACACTCGCATATTACTCTATCTTTTCATCAAAACTTACTTCCACACATTCTTGATGCGCTTGACAGTCTTCCATTCGGTCTTCCACCATGAGTCTTGATGCATCATTATCTGCATCCCTTTGATTCAGTAGCTGCACGTGCTTCCTCTGCAACAGATAAAAAAAGTAAGTCTCATTAAAATTACATTCACCGGAGTGTTGACTAATCATTTGTGTGCTGAAGAGGTAATAGAATAACACTCACCTTGCGTTGCACAGACCGTTGCTCTGTCACAAGGTCTTGCAATGTAGGCTGCGTTGTACTCAGAAGGTCTTCAATAAGCTGCATGTAAAAAGTACATCCGTTAACTGTTGCAAATTGAAATGCATGCAGTACCAGTATCTCACTAAGCAAATGTCAGTAGGCCGATTAAACCGTTCGGTGCTCCACTGATGTGCTCACCTTCTGCTGCTGTTTCTGCTGCAACCGATGTACTGAAGATGTCCGTGTCTTGCTGTTCGAAAGAGAGAAAATTGATGGCACTGCCCCTTTTATTAATCTCCGAATAGGTCGCTTGGGCCTCATCTCATCAGGAAGTAGCTGTTGCTGGTAGTCAAGGTGAAACTGGCTCTGCTCAAAGTGTTGAGAACAGAGGAAATGTCGTGGCTTTGCACTACCCAATACTTCCTTAACAAACTTCGGTATGCTACCAACATCTCTACCACAGTTAATCACCCACTGTCTACACAGGTTGATATCACGTGGAAACCGATGGAATGATACCCCCTGTGGCAGATTGTCTTGGCGCATACTACAGTTGATTGCAAAGCAGGATGGCATTTTGACGTTCACCTAATAAAAATAGAAATTACTATATCAAATCATACAGTAATCACACAACTAATTCATGGTAAACTTGTTACACTACATGATATTGGTACAACCTGTAAGACTTCAACGGTTACAATTGATGTTCAATTAAATATCCAACTTTAATAATGGCTGCCTTCATGTGACAGTCATGCAATACATTTGTCAGTGTCACTTTCATCCACCTCTTCTCTGCGTTCATAGTGTATCCTGGCTTTCAGCCGTTACACGCCACCTGGAAGTCGACAATTACTCCGATTCCAACTGGGGCACTGTAAAAACCTACTTTTCTACATGAGCAATGTTGAAGCAGTACTAATTCAGGTGAATTTCTTCCCTCCACAAAAACACTTTGTGCTACAAATAAATGAAATGATGCAGACTGGCATATAGTGATCATATGGTAACTCTGCCACAGACAAATACTTTAGGGATTCCTTAGTCTTGCATGGGCAGTGTGACCGGACCAGTACAGAATTAAAAACCACTTAGAGGACAAAATACACTTAGTTTGTCTGCATGGTGGGAAGGATGTCAACAGTTGCACAGGTGGACATTGGCCAAGGATTGAAAGCTGCTGAAGAATTGCTATAAAAAGACAATCACCATCATGATATACAACAGTGAAAAGAGCTGTAAGTACGTACTCTGCTCTCAGAGCAGCATCGATTTAAGGTGATCGTAGACAGATGTACACATGACACATTAAGTATCCAAGTCAATGATTCGCACACTTTATTAGTGCACAAATTTCAATTTCAAAAACAAGGTAGTGTATACAGGATTTTAAAACTAAAAGTATTTGTCAATTGAGACCAGCAATGCACAGCTATAGTAAGAATAGACATGTCAGTGTTCTGAAAAAATCCATAGTCCCTCAAAGGGTTTAAATCCTGTGTACGAATCATCATCTGCACATGGAAACTGTGCTCGAATTCGCGACACTACACAAGCGGGAAGCACCATTCGATTACCAAATCCCAGCCTTCGATTGTTATGCACCCACAGCACATATGCACGGTACGCCACAACCCGGTACAACCTGAAATACAGAGCAATCCTATGGTCAGACACAGACAGAGACACAGACAGAGACACAGACAGAGACAGACTCACAGAGGACAGACAGAGACAGACTCACAGACAGAGACAGAC
This sequence comes from Protopterus annectens, assembly GCF_019279795.1. Classification (NCBI taxonomy): domain Eukaryota; kingdom Metazoa; phylum Chordata; order Ceratodontiformes; family Protopteridae; genus Protopterus; species Protopterus annectens. The sequence goes on from NC_056726.1 coordinate 1,005,113,726, forward strand.
TCACAGAGGACAGACAGAGACAGACTCACAGACAGAGACAGACTCACAGAGGACAGACAGAGACAGACTCACAGACAGAGACAGACTCACAGACAGAGACAGACAGAGACAGAGACAGAGACAGACAGAGACAGACAGAGACAGACAGAGACAGAGACAGAGACAGAGACAGACAGAGACAGACAGACAGACAGAGACAGAGACAGAGACAGACACCGACAGACAGAGACACACAACGTACTTGTTTGTCCACTGCGGTGGTTGATAACACCCTCTACGCCGACACAGAAGCCTGAATATAGTTTTTAAAACATGGGTATAAAGGGATGCCGAGTCAAACTGTGGATGCACAGTTATGCACGCAGTGTGACCTGATGCTGAGGTTATTTCTGCCCATTTTTCAATTGCTCGTGGCGAAGACACACAACATAGGCATTCGAGCGACGTGGTCATCATTGTGCATTTGCCACATAGGCACCATGTCATACTTGACAGACTACTGTAATCAGGGTCCGGCGAAGGGGGTTCATTCTCACCACTGTTGCACAAACGACGCTGCTTCCTTGGCTCTCCAGGTCGATACCTGGGCTCAAATTGATATCCCTGTCTTGCACTAGTTTGACTGTGCCCTGCCATGAGTACTGTTACAACGTGGGAGAGAAGAGCCAAAGGAAATCCATGAGAATTCTCCAATGCACAAAAAATACATGTGTTCAGTGTTCTCAATATCGCATGCATGTATATGTCCATATATATAGCACCTGACGAAAAATCAATCACCCTCACTGAAGACACCATTGACAGTGTTTCAGTTTGGATAATGGGCAAAGTAAGCTATAACTATATATATCAGAAGGCATGTAATCACATTACAAGAGGGACTGTAAGTAAATCCGCTGTCAGTGATGTGTTGGCTGGTTCTGCCAACCAACTTTGAATTGTAGTTTGCATATTATCAAAAACACACACACGAGACACACACACACGAGACACACACACACGAGACACACACACACGAGACACACACACACGACACACACACGACACACACACGACACACACACATGAAGCACATGACCCTTGCTTTCACTCAGAATCTGGACATTGAAGCAGCACTGAAACCGACAGTCAAAGATAATACATTTAGCCCGTGCCACACATTAACTTAAGGTTCGATTTTCACATCACAGACACCTTGCACAAGAAACACATTCATGAATATATATATATATATATATATATATATATATATATATATATATATATATACATATACATATACATATATATATATATATATATATATATATATATGAATATAACACTGTTATTGGGTGTTTTAATTGTTGAAACCAATCCTAAAACAGTGAAACAATATACATGCACCAATTAAGACAATACTGCCCAATTCGGAAGATTTACAACACAAGTCTAGTCAAAATCAAGTCTAAGAAAAACCAGCAGCACTAAAAGCAAACCACTTCTCGTTGTACTCCACTTCTAAAGCTAATTTTTATGCAGCTTTATTAAACTACCAACTAGCAAACAAGTATCGTGTTGAAACTACCAATGTCTGTGATACCCACACTTGTAGAAATGTTGCTTACCTAAACAAAATCTGCTGCCTGAGTACAAGTATCCACTAGTTTCATGGCAAAAAAATGATTACAGTAAAAAATGAAAAGCAAAGATGAAACAAGGTTTCAATACACTGCTTAAGGGATAACTGCACAGGATATGGACCACACGATCTAGATTGGCAGTCTGTCCAGTCTCTCCAGTTAAATCCTGTAATGAGCATCTAAAATAATGTAATCCTGGCCTTTAGTACAAATACTGTCATATGCATTTCAGTACCCCTGGCTAATATGTTATCTAGTTATGCCAAGTATTCTCAGCATGTCAACAATCGCTTTCAATGTTGGCGATTCTTTAACAGTAAAGTTATTGCAATGTACTTGCATCTTACAATCTCAGACAAGATTACTAGAAAAACAAGATGGTTAAACAGGCACTTTGATTAATAGGCAGAAATCAACAGAATTCAAAGATGTCAGCAACCAGAGCATCGTACAAAATGAAGGAGAGATGAAAAGCCATTGTAGTACTTGTGTCTGCCTTGGATGGGGGGATACAATGCACATTTACACTGCATAACTGCTCCTCGCCGTGCTTTGACACATTGAAAGTCAGTCCATGGGGCATTGGGATGCAACAAGTATTCTACAATTTTAAATGTCTCTAGATGACAGTGATAGCCGTGACATGTCATACCTATGAACCTCGCCAAAAGAAATGTAGACAAAGCCATACATAGAAGTGGGACAAAGGCACAAATAGACACAAGATTATTGCTCTTATAAACTTTGAAAAATTATGAAATAGTACATCTTGCATTAGTATGAATTTTCTAAAGGCTATGAAACACGAAACAGAACTGTGTCATTTCTTTCCCTCTTCATTGTGTAGTGATTTGCCACGACTTTCTCCAAAAAACCTACACATTTATGTGAAATGGACAAAAAAATGTGATTCAAACAGATAAAAACACAATACAGCTGGGAACCAGTGAAAGAAGGGGCACCTCTTCATATTAGTACTAACTTGAGCAGCTGACCCAAAAAAAAAAAAAAACACAATTAACCATGCATTTCTGAAATCCAAGTAATCTCTAATGGGTAATGTCAGTTAATTGTAAATCCTCCATGTTTTCATCCAAAATTGACATTTCTGAGGAGTGAATATTAGGTGGAAGAACAACATTTAGAGTCAAATGCAGGGTCAATTGATAGGTTGGGAAATGCTTAATTCTATAAAGCAATTTGCATGTACGTAGCAAAAAATCAGGCCTAGGCAAATTATATGTGGGGGGACATCTAACGAGTACGAAAATTTGATCTTTTATAAACTGAGCCACTGGATGGAACAGGTCTTGCTTTAGCATGCAGTTTTCGCAAGGTTATGCAGGCTGAAACTCAGTGTCTCAGCTAGTAACTTATCCTGAAAAATTTGACAGAAAACCACAAAATTTGAGAGAACAATCCCAAAAAGAAGAAGCCTTAATTGGAGTCTCACAGTCACAGCCGCCTTGCTTGCAGCCCCCCCCACACACACACACTTGCCCCCTTGCCAGCAGTCACACACACACACACACTAGCCCCCTTGCCAGCAGTCACACACACACACACACACACACACACACACTTGTCCCCTAGCTTGCAGTAACACACACACACTTGTCCCCTAGCTTGCAGTCACACACACACTTGACCCCTAGCTTGCAGTCACACACACACTTGCCCCCTTGCCAGCAGTCACACACACACACTTTCCATTTTGCCAGCAGTCACACACACACATTTGCCCCCTTGCCAGCAGTCACACACACACTTGCCCCCTTGCCAGCAGTCACAAACACACACACACTTGCCCCCTTGCCAGCAGTCACACACACACACACACTTGCCCCCTTGCCAGCAGTCACACACACACACACACACTTGCCCCCTTGCCAGCAGTCACACACACACACACACACACACACTTGCCCCCTTGCCAGCAGTCACACACACACACACACTTGCCAGCAGTCACACACACACACACACTTGCCCCCTTGCCAGCAGTCACACACACGCACACTTGCCCCCTTGCCAGCATTGACACACACACGTGCCCCCTTGCCAGCAGTCAGACACTCGCTAGCAGTGACAGACACACAGACAGATACACACACTAAATGCATGCACCAATAAAGGCAATACCGCCCAATTCGGAACATTTCCATCACAAGTCTAGCCAAACTCAAGTCTAATAAAAAAAACAAGCAGCACTAAACTGAAACCATTTCTCCTTGTACTCCAGTTGTAATTATAACTTATATTCACCTTTATTAAACTACCAGGTAACATAACCAAGCAACGTGCTGCAACAAGCAATGTCTGATGCACCGACATGTAGAAATGTATAAATGTTGGTTATCCAAATGAAATCTGCTGGCTGAAAACAACTATCTACTTGCTTCATGGGGAAACCATGACCACAGTAACAAATGAAAAGCAAACATGAACTAAGCTCACAATACACTGCAATGAGTATGTCACAATCTGAAATGTCTCGGGCTGACAGCGATGGCCCTGACACATGTCATACCTATGAACCTCAGCACAAAAAATCAGGACTAAGCCATACATAAGTGGGACAAAGGCACAAACAGAAGTAGAAATTTTAAATATTGCTCTTATTAACTTAGAAAGATCATCCAATAGTAGGTCTTGCAATATTATGACTTTTCAAAAGGTAATGAAATCTGAAACTGAAATGTACGCCATTATTTTCTATCTTCAGTCTCTAATGATTTGGCAGTAATTGTCCACAAAAAACCAACACAAGGTTATATAAAATGGACCAAGAATGTGATTGAAAAAGAAATTAGGTACACAATACAGCTGGGAAATCAATCCCCCCCACACACACACACACACACACTTGCCCCTTGTTTGCAGTCACACACACACACACACACACACACACACACACACACACACACACACACACACACACACACACACTTGCCCCTTGCTTGCATTGACACACACACACATACACTTGCCCCTTGCTTGCATTCACACACACACACACTTGCCCCTTGCTTGCAGTCTCACACACACACACACACACACACACACACACACACACACTTGCCCCTTGCTTGCAGTCTCACACACACACACACACACACTTGCCCCTTGCTTGCATTCACACACACAAACACACTTGCCCCTTGCTTGCAGTCTCACACGCACGCACTTGCCCCTTGATTGCAGTCTCACACACGCACACACCTTGCCCCTTGCTTGCATTCTCACACACACACACACACTTGCCCCTTGCTTGCAGTCTCACACACACACACACACTTGCCCCTTGCTTGCAGTCTCACACACACACACACTTGCCCCTTGCTTGCAGTCTCACACACACACACTTGCCCCTTGCTTGCGGTCTCACACACACACTTGCCCCCTTGCCAGCAGTCACACACACACACACACTTGGCAGCAGTCACACACACACACACACACACACTTGCCCCCTTGCCAGCAGTCACACACACACACACACATACACTTGCCCCCTTGCCAGCATTGACACACACACACTTGCCCCCTTGACAGCAGTCAGACACTCGCTAGCAGTGACAGACACACAGACAGATACACACACTAAATGCATGCACCAATAAAGGCAATACCGCCCAATTCGGAACATTTCCATCACAAGTCTAGCCAAACTGAAGTCTAATAAAAAACAAGCAGCACTAAACTGAAACCAGTTCTCCTTGTACTCCAGTTGTAATTATAACTTATATTCACCTTTATTAAACTACCAAGTAACATAACCAAGCAACGTGCTGCAACAAGCAATGTCTGATGCACCCACATGTAGAAATGTATAAATGTTGGTTATCCAAATGAAATCTGCTGGCTGAAAACAACTATCTACTTGCTTCATGGGGAAACCATGACCACAGTAACAAATGAAAAGCAAACATGAAATAAGCTCACAATACACTGCAACAAGTATGTCACAATCTGAAATGTCTCGGGCTGACAGCGATGGCCCTGACACATGTCATACCTATGAACCTCAGCACAAAAAATCAGGACTAAGCCATACATAAGTGGGACAAAGGCACAAACAGAAGTAGAAATTTTAAATATTGCTCTTATTAACTTAGAAAGATCATCCAATAGTAGGTCTTGCAATATTATGACTTTTCAAAAGGTAATGAAATCTGTAACTGAAATGTATGCCATTATTTTCTATCTTCAGTCTCTACTGATTTGGCAGTAATTGTCCACAAAAAACCAACACAAGGTTATATAAAATGGACCAAAAATGTGATTGAAAAAGAAATTAGGTACACAATACAGCTGGGAAATCAATCCCCCCCCCCACACACACATGCCCCCTTGCTTGCATTTGCCCACACACAGACATGCACGCACTTGCCCCCTTGCTTGCAGTTGTCCACACAGACATGCACACCCTTGCCAGCAGTCACACAGACACTTGCCCCCTTGCCAGCAGTCACACACACACACACACACACACACACTAGCCCCCTTGCCAGCAGTCACACACACACACACACACTTGCCCCCTTGCCAGCAGTCACACACACACATACACTTGCCCCCTTGCTTGCAGTCACACACACAAACATACTTGCCCCTTGCTTGCAGTCACACACACAAACATACTTGCCCCTTGCTTGCAGTCACACACACACACACACACTTGCCTCCTTGCTTGCAGTCACACACACACACACACACACACACACACACACACACACACACACACACACACACACACACACACACACACTTGCCCCTTGCTTGCAGTCACACACACACACACACACACACTTGCCCCTTGCTTGCAGTCTCACACACACACACACACTTGCCCCTTGCTTGCAGTCACACACACACACACACTTGCCCCTTGCTTGCAGTCACACACACACACACACTTGCCCCTTGCTTGCAGTCACACACACACACACACACACACACACACACACACACTTGCCCCCTTGCTTGCAGTCACACACACACACACACACACACACACACACTTGCCCCCTTGCTTGCAGTCTCACACACACACACACACACACACACACACACTTGCCCCCTTGCTTGCAGTCTCACACACGCACACACACACTTGCCCCCTTGCTTGCAGTCTCACACACGCACACACACTTGCCCCCTTGCTTGCAGTCACACACACACACACACACACTTGCCCCCTTGCTTGCAGTCTCACACACGCACACACTTGCCCCCTTGCTTGCAGTCTCACACACGCACACACACTTGCCCCCTTGCTTGCAGTCACACACACACACACTTGCCCCCTTGCTTGCAGTCACACACACACACACTTGCCCCCTTGCTTGCAGTCACACACACACACACTTGCCCCCTTGCTTGCAGTCACACACTTATAAATGCCCTTGGGCAGACAGCCTAGTACTTTGTACATCTACAATCCTGCCTTCAGCTGATAGGAAAAGCAGGACACACAACCATAGTAATAAAAAAAAGGGCTCAAGGTACCTCGATACTAACCTCCTGCAACACTCTCCAAGTTACAAAAAGACGGTAATATTAACTTCTTTCTACCCATTTACCACCATTGCTAAGATACCAATACCCAACAATTTCATCAAACTGAAAGCGTGTTAAAGACTTGTGATAATAACAAGGTGCTCAGAAATCAGTTTATTTATCCAGCTAAAATAAAACACCACAAGTTTACAAATCCAAAAACTTGCATTTTACTTGGCGTTCCTATTCAGCTCTCCCCACTGCAAGAGACTACCGGTTTTGCCTCGATTATTCTACCCCCCATATCAAAAAACATACTAAACAAAGCAAGTCATACTGCGAAAATAAAACACAAAGAAAACAACCTCACTAAACGTCCAAGGATAAACATGCATGCCCCTGATTACAGCTTTTCCCCATAAGAAGGAAATAAGGTCCGAAAAGTATTTTAAAAATATTACTGCAAACTATAAAAGGAAAGAAAACAGAATTTAACATTAACCACCTTTCCCAAATTACCTGTATTTTCAATTTCAAAAGTGGTAATGAATCTCATCCTCATATCTCCTTGGACATTTTTATTTCCCTCCACAATTTCATTTTGCTGGGTTGTCTGCATATGTTGCCTGATTCCTTTTAGAATAGGCATTATAATAGTTAAATTTGGGATGGCATTACATTAGTTACATTTGGGAAGGCATTACACTAGTTACATTTGGGATAGCATTACACTAAACATTTGGGATGGAATTACACTAGGTGCATTTGGGAAGACATTACACTAGGTACATTTGGGAAGGCATTACACTAGTTACTTTTGGGGTGGCATTACACTAGGTACATTTGGGATGACATTTCACTAGTTACATTTAGCATGACATTACACTAGGTGCATTTGGGATGGCATTATACAAGTTACATTTGGGATGACATTGCACTAGGTACATTTGGGAAGGCATTACAATAGTTACATTCGGGAAGGCATTACACTAGTTAATTTTGGGGTGGCATTACACTAGGTACATTTGGGATGACATTTCACTAGTTACATTTAGCATGGCATTACACTAGGTACATTTGGGATGGCATTATACAAGTTACATTTGGGATGACATTGCACTAGGTACTTTTGGGATAGCATTACATTAGGTGCGTTTGGGATGGCATTACAGTAGTTACATTTGGGATGGCATTACAGTAGGTACATTTGGGATGGCATTACACAAGTTACATTTGGGATGGCATTACACTAGGTGCATTTGGGATGGCATTACACAATGTACATTTGGGATGGCATTGCACTAGTTACATTTGGAATGGCATTACTCTAGTAACATTAGGGGTGGCGTTACATTAGTTACATTCGGAATTGCACTAGGTGCATTTGGAAAGGGATTACACTAGTTATATTTCGGATGGCATTACACAAGGTACATTTAGGAAGGGATTACACTAGTTATATTTCGGATGGCATTACACAAGGTACATTTAGGAAGGGATTACACTAGTTATATTTGGGATGGCATTACACAAGGTTAATTTGGGATAGCATTATATTAGTTACATTTGGGATGGCATTACATTAGCTGCATTTGGGAAAGCATTACAGTAGCTAAATTTGGGATGTGACTGCACTAGTTACATTTGTGAAGGCATTACAATAGGTTCATTTGGGAAGGCATTATACTTGGGATGGCATTACACTAGTTACATTTGGGATGGAATTACACTAGGTGTATTTTGGAAGTCATTACACTAGGTATATTTAGGATGGAATTACAGCAGTTACATTTTGGAAGGCAATACACTAGTTATACATCCATTTGGGATTGCATTACACTAGGCACATTTGGGAAGGCATTACAGTAGTTACATTTGGGAAGGCATTACACTAGTTGCATTTGAGATGGCATTATACTAGTTACATTTGTGATGGCATTACACTAGGTGCATTTGTGATGGCTTTTCACAAGGTATATATGGGATGGTATTACACTTGGGATGAAATTACACAAGTAACATTTGAGGTAGCATTACACTAGGTACTTTTGGGATGGCATTACACTAGTTACATTTGGGGTGGCATTGCACTAGTTACATTTGGGATGGCATTACACTAGGTAGATTTGGGATGGCATTACACTAGTTATATTTGGGATGGCATTACACTAGGTGCATTTTGAATAGCATTACACTACGAAAATTTGGGATAGCATTGCACTAGGTACATTTTCAATGCTATTGCACTTGTTACATTTGGGATGGCATTACACTAGTTACCACAACCAAACATAGTAACCAGAATGAAAACACACAGCTCCAAAATAGAAACATCACTGGCCACACACCACTGTAAATCCAAGAATTTATTCCACTTCACAAAGAACAGAATGGTTTAGCGCATCCAACAATATTAGAACTTCATCAGAACACCTCATTGTTACAACACAACCCTTTTATACTACCCAATTGCATAATTAATTAATTAACACAATTCAGTAATTTACTAACAACCTACCATATATTTCAAATTTATTTTTAAAATCACGTTCAATAGCTTATAAAACAAGAAAAACTATCCTAAAATATGCTTTAACTTAAGTATACCTGAAATACTCATGTTATCATTTATACTTGGATAATTTGTTGTGTCTAAACGCAATTGCCATTTTAACTCACAAATGTCCAGGTGCACATGCAAAACTCTACCTTCTGCATCCTTAACTAATTGTTGTAACATTAAAAATTTAAAACCATGCCCATTATGCATCAAAGTGTGCCTGCTCAAAGCATTAGTAGCCTACACATTCCTGATGTCAAACAAATGGTCACTAATTCTATCTTTGAAGCGTCTGCATGTCTTTCCAATATTGTACACTGGACAATATTCACACTTGGCCATATAGACCACATTCTTACTTAAGCAGTTGAAATGTCCTTGTATTGTATGTTTTTTTCTTTTATACAAAATTTACCCTCAGTCACCAATATGTAGTTAGAATAAGTACACATACCACACTTAAAATGTTCCCACTTTCTGTTAGTGTTACTTGAAACTGTCCTACTACCCATCTCCAATATTTATTTGAAGGACCTATCCCTTCTAAATATAAATCTTGGGATATTGCCTAGTATATCCATCACATTCAGGTCTAATTGCAACAACCCCCCAATTTTTATTTTTAACTTGTGTAACCAAGTCACATCCTGATCAAAAATCGCGAGCGTATATAACTACCGCAAAGAGCGGTCTATCTCGCACCGCTGGGATGTAATTTAGGTCGAGAGAGAGTCCGCCTAGCTAATGTAAAAACAACCACAACACTTAATTCCAAAAGCAAACCAAAAAAACTAAAAAAAAAAAAAACACACAAGAGTAATCAAAGAAAAACCCAAGAGGATTGTAACCGGCATGTAAAAAATCGACTCGATCATTAGCGGACCAAAATTTTGCTATGGCGACCATTAACCGGGAAAAAGCGAAAAAGCGAAAAACACAAACACAAACTTCTTCATTACAGATTATCGAATCATTACACAAACAGCCCATCAATAAACACGCGACGACCGGAAAAAGCACCAAACAACTACTGCCATTCACGCGCAATTGAAGACAACGTGGTTTCAGCGTACATTACAAAAACTTACCTATAACGAAAAAAAAACAACATTTTAGCATGCCCCTAGCTTACGAATACAGACGCCGACTGCACAAACAAAACCGTATGGAGCACACAAATCCCAATAGCCAGCAAAACTAGAAAAATAATAAACTACTACTACTACTACTACTACTAATTTAAAAGAGCTTTACACACTTAAGTATTAGATGCACTAAAAAAAAGAACAAAATATCAGGGCTAGGGGCACACAAACTATAAAATTACACTTAGAACTTACCTTAACTACGAGTTCTTCCAACGCTCGACAAAAGGGAGACAATCCAAACAACGAGCAAGTCCTTCACACGAAAGGAGCCGACAGGATTCACTTGAAAGAAAAGAAGTTCCACGTAGCAGCTACTCCGTTTTATTAGGGTAATAGTGGGCTGGCCAAGGCAGTTATGACATCACATGTGGGAGGATCACAGGGGCTTATATGCAGCATGCAAATAAGGCAGAGTATACGTCAGTTAGGGGGAGGAAACCACCCAGGATCTACTTGAGGAGCTATGGCAGATGTGACATCATTATTTAAGAGACGAGTAGACATTTTTAATTTTGGTTTTAAAACGGAAACGAAAATAGTACGGAGAATTAGGAAGCTCAGCTGTAAAACAGTTTAGATCATTTTATTTTAAAGCAGCAGTTATTTTTTTTTTTGCCTGTAGCACATAAGGGGGACTTAAGGAAACAGCAGATAGAGCTATTGGATTTTATATCCCGTTGTTTTCCTTTAAATTGATAACACAGTACCACTGATTATACATCATTTCTTTCTGGTTCCCCGGATAACAGAACTCAGAGGTTAATAGCCCTTTTGATCTTGCAGCTGGTCAGGAAGCCAAAGCAATAAAATAAATTATACATGTAAATTCCAGCCATTAACTCTGACCTCAAAACAATAGGCAGAATGCCTCCATCTAGACATATCGGCTCAGAGTTTTGACAAAGAATTTCACAATGCTTGACTTATCAGTTTTCTTACAGCAGATTGCACGGTTACATTTTTGCAGTTCCACATCTAACAGCATTTTTTTTTTCCATTTAAGAAAACAAATCTGTGGCTTATATTAATATTTACAAATGACAGAATTATCTATAAAATTATATCTTGCTAGGCTGGCAGCCTTCAAGTATGGAAAAGCTCCATGTACAAAGAAAACACTTTGCATTGCACATCACAGTACAGAACTGTAATACACATACCAAACATTTTTAAAGAGTTACTCCTTTTCTGGGCTACTCACCTTCTTTAAATGAAAATTCCTGAAAGAGAAGATAGAAAGAGATTTTAATATTAGAGCTTTAGTAAAGTAATTCAGCACAACAAAATCACCAGGAGCGACTGTGTACCCTTAGGTTAAATGACTTGTTCAAAAAAAGTTTCAACAGTATCAAAATAAACACCATGGAAATGTATATACTAATTAACCTCATGTTTGCTGTATAAGCAAAGCTCATTTGTGCCTGTTTGCTTTAGTATTTAAAATACAACCAGTTGTACTGCCTGCTTGTGGAATCTCCTTGCTGCCTTCAGTCATGCCCAATGAGAATTTCTTAGGTCTTGCTTTAATGTCTACTGTATTCTTCCTCTAAACCAAAAGTACAAGGCTTCAGATTTGTCAAAAGGACCCAAGCAGAGGAGGTACTGCCATAATTTGTAAACCACCTAATAGGTTCCCTTTATGTCTGTCTATTCCATTAGGACTTACTAGAAAATGTACAACTTATGTGACAATTACGTGACAAGCAGCTGTTAGACTGACAACTGTTTGCATCTTTTACACATCTCAGCGACAGAGGTGGGGCAGTCACAGTGCATTAAAGCCATGTGTTTAGTGCAATGGAAGACAACAGAAAAGATCAACTGCTAGAATGAATGTCATACTGTAGCGACTATAGAAGAAAAAGTTCTGATCAAACTAAGTGGAAAAGTCTTCTAGAAAACTAATGCATTTGGTGTTGTACCTAATTATAGTACCTCTCCAAGCACATAACCTCCCTATATGCAATAAAACATAGCATACAAAATACCATGGACAATGCTTCTTATAGGTTTATAGGTTCATACTAGGCTATCTGCCCTGGGGCAATTATAAGCCTAGCCCGATTCTGTATGGCTTACGCCACCCCTTGATTTGAGTATACTGTGCCCTTTTTAAGGTTTAGTTTACTGTGCCTCTGTTTAATAGTGACACGGGGGTAATCCCTGGGACAAACCTACAATCCCCCATCCACCTATCGAGATTCTTCTTGAAGAGATTCAGTGAGGTGCTCTGCCTCACATGAACTGGAATTCTATTCCAGAGCGAAGGGAGCCTCTGGGTTATGAACCTCTCTCTCCAGCAAGTTCTATTTATTTCTGTGCTGAGGTTCAAGTCCCTCGAGCGTGTGGCTCTAAGGGATTTAGATTTACTGAGGTGGAGCATGTCCATTAATTCTGGATTTGACATAGCTTTGTATGTCAGGCATAGATCGCCTCAAAGTAGGCGGTATGCAACTGAGTAGAGCTGAAGTATTTTTAACCGAGCAGCATATGGCATCTGTTTGAGACCCTTGATCCTCTTGGTGAGATACTTTTGGGGTCTTTCTAATTGCTGCAGGTGTCGGGTAAGGTACATCCCAAAAGGGGCATTGTATTGTATGATGGGCCTGATGAGGGATGAATAAAAGGGCATGATTACCTCTCTTGATCTAGATGTGAAACCCTTCGTGATGAGGTGGGCTATGTAGAATGTCTTTCTAACCACTTTGGCAATGTGGCTGTCAAAGGAGAGATTGCTATCAACTTGGGTCCCCAGGTCCCTAATAACTTTCTCTGTACTTAATGGGTTTCCGCCTATGTGGTAATTTGTGGGCACATTGTTTTTGCCAAAGGGTATGACTATACACTTTTTGGCTTTTAGATTTAAACCATGGCGCTGGCATCAGTCATCTGTCTCTGTGAGACCTTTTTGAAGGATGTTTGTGTCAGCTGGAGAGTCGATTATGGCGCCCAGTTTGCAGTCGTCTGCGAACTTGGTGAGCCATAGTCCTCCCGCGTTTGCCTGTACCTCGGAAAAGTATATACCGAACAAGAGTGGTCCCAGGACAGAACCCTGTGGGACACCACTTGTGACCGGTTTCGAGTCTGACATGGCTCCAGGAACTCTCACTCTGTGGGTTCTGTCTTTGAGCCAGTTTGTGACCCATCTTGTGACATAGGGGTTTATATTTAAGCTGGATAGCTTATCTATGATGCCCGAGTGGGGTATTGTGTCAAATGCCTTTGCAAGGTCCAGATAGGCTGTGTGGACTACCTTCCCTTCATCTATGGCTTTGGTGACTGTTTTGAAGAAGTCAACCAGGTTCAAAAGGCAGGATCTGCCCTTGACAAAGCCGAATTGGGTAGGATCTAGTGTCTGTAGGTCCCCAATGTCTTTGTTTATGAGCTCCATGATGATCCTTTCCATAGCCTTGCAGACTAAGCTAGTCAGGCTTATGGGGCGATAGTTTCCAGGGTCCATAGAGGCTCCACCTTTGTGGAGTGGGACCACTGTTGCTGTACGCCATTCTGTGGGCACATATCCTGTAGTGAGGCTGAGATTGTATAGCTGTTTTATTTGAGGGATTAGTTCCTCTTGGAGTTCATGTAGGACGCAACCCGGGATGCCATCTGGTCCCATGGAAGCAGTGTTTTTTGCTTTGGAGAGGGAAGCCTTCACCTGAGCATCAGAGATGTTTGGGAGGCAGCCCTCTGCCGGGATAGATACTTGCTCTTTTTGGCGTGGTGGGGGTGGAGAAGTTTGCACTGAACCTGTCTGCCAGGATATTGGCGATGTCTGTGGGTTCAGTGTATTTTTTGTCGTTTAGAATCAACTCAGAACAAGTCTGGGAGTTGCATCCCAGGTTCCTAACATAACTGAAAAAAGCCTTATGATTGTCTTTGGTGTCCTGTGCAATTTTTCTCTCGAAGCTGGCCTTGGAGGATTTTATGAGGGATCGTAATTTTTTGCTAGTACTGATCAGAGATGCCTTCCCTATTAAGGATTTTGCTCTATCATGTAGTAGCTTCCTCCTTCTGTTGTACAGTTTATTTATGGCAGGGGTCCGCCAGACTGGACGCCTGCCTTTGGATGATTGGATCTTGGTTTTGTTTGGGATAGCATGATCCATGCATTCCTGGAGATGTCCATAGAATGCGTTTATATAGGATTCTGCAGTTTTTGCCGTAGTTTCCACTGGCCCTGGGGCCTTGAAGGATTCCACTTCGGTTTTGAGAAGTGAGAAGTTGCTTTGGAGAAGTTATTCACTGTGGTTTTCTGGGCTGGGGGTGGGGTCGGGATGTGGACATCCAGTGAAATTAATTTATGGTCTGATCTTACCAATGAGGGATATACTTCTGGTGTGGAGCATAGAGTCCCCATGTTGGTAATGATCAGGTCTAGTATGTTGTCCCCTCTTGTGGGAGTGGTGACTAGTTGTTCCATAGCATTTGAGTTTATAATTTCCAGGAACCTTTGGGCTAAGGTGCTGGGGCTTGAGTACTGCTCCCAGTCAATGTTTGGGTAGTTGAAGTCACCCAATATAATGGTGTTTGGAGAGATCTTTATGTTCTCCAATGTTTTCAGGAAAGCCGAGTGGGATTCCTAACTTTGAGAGGATGGTCTGTAGGATGCTATAAACTGAAAAGCAGTCTTGCCCACTGTTAGTTGCACATGGATGGTCTCCAATACTTCATGCAATGCCACTAACCTGGAGGTGTGGATATCCTTGATAAATATGGAAACTCCCCCTCCTTTTGTGGTTCGGTCTGGGTTTTGGGGCCGAAAAGCATGATATGAGGTATAGCCTGGTAGTGCTGGGGTGCTCTCTGGAGCCTTGAACCAGGTTTCTGTCACTGCACAGATATCGATGTTCTCCATACTGAGGAGAGCTTCGAGTGCGTGCATCTTGAGGTTAAGCATTACCCTTAGTTTCTTGTTCCTTGTGCTGTCTATGGGGGTGGGTTTGACTTTTGAGCCTTGCCTAAAAAAGGCACTATGGGGGTGGCAAGTGCCTTTGCCAATATCCGAAAGCCCAGTGGTGACAGGTGCAAGCCATCCCTAGTAAAGCAACGTGGCTTGTCGAGCATGTCATCCCAGGCTGACAGACACTGGATCCCCTTTGAATGACACCAAAATTTTAGCCAATTGTTAAAATCGATCATTTTGTCTTTGTACTGTGGCATCATTCTAGGTGAGGGTAAGATGCTGCTCAAGGTCAGGGTCATACCAGCCTGGGCTACATGATCAGAGAGCTCCTCTATGTCTCTTTTCATGTAGTCCAGGGAGGTACGTCTTAGGTCATTCACACCAGCATGTACAATGACTGAGTCATATTTGTATTTGCTTTGGAGTGACCTGAGTGCTTGCGTTATGTGGCGGATCCTAGCACCCGACAGGCAGCTCACCGTGACCTTCTCCTTATTCTGCCTGGTGAGCGGGACGTCAGTGTGTCTGACAATAGAGTCAACTATTACAAGAGTATCAGGTGTGTTATTCAGCCTTAAGGGTTGTGGCTGCTTGGCACACTGACTTTGTGGGCTATGTGTTGTGCATGTTTTGTTTTGAGGTAGCGTTTGCTTGGATGTCTGCTTTGGAGGTCTCTGTCGCTTAGGTAGATTTTTATTTAGAGCCTCCGAGTATGTTTTTGTGTATTTATGTGTTTGGTTCGCTGATGTGGTGGGACTATGTGATACTGGAATTGTGTTGTGTGAGGTTACCTTCTCCTCCTGACTGGTTACACCAGTTTTGAGATGAGAGAGCTCAGCCTCCAGTTTGGCTAAATAGTTGCATCTCTCACATATATTTGAACCTGTCTGGAGGAGGAGAGGGTTGTCCGTGTACATGAGACAGTTGTAACATTGTCTCAAAATTCCCAGATTCACCAGCTGGACTGGAGAGGAAACCATTGACTGACCTTTGGACATGCTAGAGTAAAATAGGGAAACTGAATTTAAGACGGACCAGTAGAGGACAGGGTAATTGTAGAGAGTATAAGAGTAAGTAGTGCTATGGTTTAATAGTGCTAACTTGTAGGATTACTTAATTGGACCAGTGAAGGGCCTTAGAATGAGAATATGGTGTTTAAATTGAGAGAGAGCAGTTCTAAGGGAAAAAATGAAGAGCAGACATTGTGGAGCCAGGAATAGTTTAAGCCCAATTAGGCGGCGCTGCCCGCTGTTGCGCTATGCACAAAAACACGCAAAACCGCACAAAAGAGGGTTTTAAGAGAGGAAGATGAAGGAGTTTGAAATTGACCCAAAATGGCCAATAAAAAGTACAGTTTTGTACCTACCATAAATGTAGATGTTCGAGTGCTAATACAGCTGCAGTAATCACAGATGGGTTTTCAGCCGTCAGGCGGTCCCTCGGTCGGCCGAATTCCAAAGTCTTGGTCCGGCGTCGGTTGTCGTCGCTTACTCTTCTGACGTCAGGAAGGCCAGAGTATATAAGACACAGCCGACGCCATGTTCTTCAGTCTTTCTTGCCCCAGATGTCAGGTGCCCCCAAAAGGAAGGCAATACATAAATAAAGCTTTTGTACATGTGTAAGAATTGCAATGTAATGCAAAATCAGTGTAAGCAAGCAAATAAAACATAGCAGGATAACCCAGTCAGGAGGTATGAGCAGGTTGTTAGGCCCCATGCCCTTACCAAGTAGGGAAGGAGGGAGGGAAACCTGTACTGCAGCTGTATTAGCACTCGAACATCTACATTTATGGTAGGTACAAAACTGTACTATGTTCATCGTGCATACAGCTGCAGTAATCACAGATGGGTAGAGTCCCAAAGCTATGCATTGGGTGGTAGGTACTATGAGGAACTGGGTTGAGCCAGAATGCCCTGCAAAACAGCAGTGGCAAAGCCTGCTCTTGTTCTGGAATATAAGGGCAGGTGGTAGTGTTTTGTGAAGGTATGTACAGAACTCCAAGTGGCTGCCTCCAAAATATCCTTAGTAGGCACACCCCTGAGGAAGGCTGTAGAGGTGGCTGTGGCCCTGGTGGAGTGAGATCTCATACCAGTAGGGACAGGTTTCCCATGATAGGAGTAACAAAAACGTATGCAGTGGCCAATCCATTTGGAAATGGTCTCTTTGGTAACTGGTTTCCCTTGAGCCCCTACGGCATAGGACACAAAAAGTTGTTCTGATTTCCTGAAGGGCTTTGTTCTGTCCAAATAGTAGCGAAGCTGTCTATGAATGTCTAAAGAGTGAAGTAGCCTTTCCCCTTTGTTTTGAGGGTTAGGATAAAAGGTGGGTAGGTGTATGGCTTGGTTTAGGGCTACCCTGGATACCACTTTTGGCATAAAAGAAGGATTAGTACGAAGGGAAACTCTATCCTGATGGAAGATGAGGAAGGGCTGCACCGCCATGAGGGCCTGTAATTCAGAAACCCTACGAGCTGAAGAGATGGCCAGAAGGAAGGCTGTTTTCCAGGACAAATATTGTAGATCTGTTGAGGCAGCAGGTTCAAATGGAGGCAATGTTAATTTTTCTAGTATGTAATTAAGGTCCCAGGCTGGTATTGGTTGCTTCCTTGGAGGTCTTATATTCTTAGCCCCTCTGAGGAACTGCCGTAAGAGTGGGTGAGAGAATAAAGGAGGATCCATGTCGAATTCTGCAGAAATGGCTGAGGCATGTATTTTTATGGAAGAAAATGAAAGTCCACTGTTCAGCAGTTCAGCTAGGTACTGTAAAACCTGAGGCAAGTTCAGTTTTCTAGGGTCCTGGCCTCTTTTCCCATTCCAACAGCAAAACTGCTTCCATTTAGTGGAGTAGGCTTTTCTAGTAGATGGTCTTCTGGCCTCCAAAATGACATCCTGCACCTCCTTGGAGAGTAGGGTCTGTTGTGGTGTTAAGGAATTTTCCATGCAGCGAGGTTGAGTGTTTTCAGCTGACTGTGAAGGGTTTTGTAGCTGTTCTGAGTCAACAGAAGAGGCATTAGAGGCAGGGACCAGGGAGGAGTTTGTGTTAGGCTCCTCAGGAGTGGATACCAGTGTTGCCTTGGCCAATCTGGAGCAATCAGTATCATCTTCGGATTGTCTGTTCTTACTTTCACAAGCACCTTGGGCAGAAGAGGCAGAGGTGGAAATGCATAAACTGTCCATGTTGTCCAGCTGAATGAAAGGGTGTCCACTTTCCAGGCCTTTGGATGGAAGGTCTTTGAACAGAATTTTTTCAATTGATGGTTCCTGTGTGAGGCAAAAAGATCTATGTCTGGCCTCCCCCACGCTTGGATTATCTCCGTAAACACCTGAGGATGTAACTTCCATTCGTGTGGATCTGTCATATTCCTGCTCAGAGTGTCTGCCAGTGTGTTTTCCAGTCCTGGCAAGTACTGTGCTTGAAGTTCGATTTGTCTTTCCAGAGCCAAGTTCCAAAGAGTCATGGCTAGTCTGCACAAGGGGTATGAATGTGTTCCTCCTTGTTTGTTTATGTACCACATTACTGTGGTGTTGTCTGTTCTTATCAGCAATTGTCCTGGATGCAGGAAGTCCTTGAAAGCTGTAATTGCATTTATTACCGCTAGCATTTCTTTTTGATTGATGTGAAGGTGCTTTTCCTTTTGGGACCATCTGCCCTGAATGCACCTGTCCTGCATGTGCGCCCCCCAGGCGTAATCTGAGGCGTCTGTGGTTATGACTTGCTTTGCTTGAGGCTTGCAGAATGGAAGACCTGTGTTGACTTGACATGCTTGGGCCCACCATAGAAATTCCTTTTGTAAGCATGGAATTATTGGTATAATTGCTTCCAAACTGTGACTGTGTTGAGACCATAGATTTTTTAGGTACCATTGAAGTTTTCTCATATGCAGCTTTGCACATGGGATTAGAAGGATGCAAGATGCCATGAATCCCAGAGCCTGCAGGATTTTCCTTGCAGTAAGCCTGGTACTTTTTGCTAGAGTTTTGAAGTAAAGAGATAATTGCCCTTGTTTTTCTGGCGTAAGATATGCCATCTGGGTGTTTGTGTCCAAGCTGGCACCCAGGAAGGTTATTTTCTGAGATGGTGTTAGCTTTGATTTCTCCTTGTTGATGGTGTACCCCAGAGAAAGCAGTAACCGTGTCACATATGCCAGATGTTCCAGTAGTATGTGTTTGCTGTCCGCTTGGATCAGGCAGTCGTCCAGATAAGGGTAGATTTGTATCCCTTGAAGTCTGCAATAGGCAATCACTGATGCCAGGCACTTTGTGAATACTCTGGGCGCAGTAGATAAGTCAAAGGGCAATGCAGAGAATTGATAGTGGATTGAACCTGCAAGAAATCTGAGGTATCTTCTGCAGCTTTGTCTGATTGGGACATGCAGGTATGCCTCCTTGAGGTCCAATGTTACCAGCCAAAACTCCTTGCCCAGCATGGGAAGAAGTTGCTGTAGTGTGAGCATCTTGAATTTTGGTACGAGTAGAAATGTGTTTAGGATGGATAAGTCCAGAATGGGTCTCCAGTCGGTTCCTTTTCTTGGCACCAGAAAGAGTCTTGAATAAAAACCTTGACCTTGTTGGTGAGTAGGTACCTTTGTATAGCTCTCATGTTTAGGAGCTTTGAAATTTGCAGTTGTGCCTCTGCCCTTTGATTTTGTGGCAGGTTTGGCATGCCTCTCATTTTTGGAAGAGTGTGAAATTGAAATTTGTAGCCTCTGTTTATAATGTCCAGTATCCATTTGTCTGTTGTGACAATATGCCAATTGCTTGCAAATAATGCTAGTTTCCCTCCCAAAGGTGCTGCCAGCTGAAACTTGCTTGGCATGGAAATGAGGGAGTCATTGGGTTTGCTTCCTGTATTGTTGTGCACTGTCTTCACTACCTCTTGGAGCTGGAGATTGCCATTGTCTGCCTCTATATGATCCTTGTGATTGCCCTCTGCCCCTTGTGCGTCTGTATCTACCTCTTTGGGGCTTGTCAGTGGCTGGAAAGGACCAGTTTTTTGAAGGCCAATTCCTGCTAAAACGTGGTGGCTGGACCTGTAAGAGAGCTTTGACATTTTGCATAGATTTGGCTTTTTCTTCCATTTTTCGCAGTATATCCTCAGCATTAGACCCAAAAAGTACATCCTTTTGTAAAGGAGAATCCAGAAGTTTAGCTTTCACATGATCAGGCAAATTTTGTTCCCTAAGCCAGGCATGTCTGCGAATGACTGATCCTATAGCCGCCGCTCTACTGGAGGCCTCTAGGGCATCATAACCACATTGTAAGGTGTGTTTACCCACTTGCTCCGCACTATGCATCATATCCTGTAACTATTTTAAATCTGGTTGTTCAGGTTGAGACATTTTGTGTTTTAATTGTGATAGCAAGAACTGTTGATATTTTATCATATGAAACTGGCAGTTTAAGGCCCTCATTGCTAGGGTAGCCGAGGTATATACCTTCTTACCCCACCTTTCTAGAGACCTAGATTCCCTTTCTGCAGGAAGTGGATTCTTGGCAGTGGAGGCCTTTAGTCCTTTAGGTCCTTGTGAAATGGTTTCAGGGTCAGCATTATGGCCCTTGTAGAGAAATTGGTGAGAACTGGGTACTCTGTAATATCTATCAGGCTTTACTGGTGCGGGAGGCAGAGAATCAGGGTTAAGACAAGCCTCCGAATAGACATCATCCAGTACCTCCAAAACAGGGGGTATAGCCAGAGGTCTGTGCTGAGGTAACCAAAGAAATTCCCTAAGTCTTTTCTTGGAGTCTGAAAAGTCTTGGCCTTCCCAATGGAAGTGTTCCCCCAAAGTGTGCAAGGTTTCCCCAAAGGAAAAATCCTCAGGGGGGGATACAGAAGGAATGGACTGTTCTGCATCCGAATCTTCAAAAGGGGAGTAAGAGTGTTCCTCTGCATCAGAGTGTTCTGATAAAATGGATCCCTGGTCAGAGGAGGGGGAATCTTCCTCCACTCTGGGTCTCTTGTCAGGAGGGGGCTGGGAACCTCTGATAAGAGTTATAAGGTCCTCAGCCATCTTAAGCATCTGTTTCTTAGGCATGGGTCCAGTAGATGGGCCTTAAGCAACAGGCCTAGTGTGATGCCTGACTGCTTTGGCTTTAGTGAAAGCCTTAATAGAAAAAGTAGATGAAGGCCTAAATACACCATGGGTGGAGGTGGACCTGTCCACATTAGTAGGTTTGACATAAGTTGGGGCTTCGGTAGTAGTCTGGGAAAGGGCCGAAGACCCAGCGGTCTCAGGTACAGAGGACACCGCCAAAGTAGTGTCGTCGGTAGTCAGGGACTGCAAAGGCGTCTCGCTGAGAACCGGACCACGTGGAGCCTGTTTCGGAGTGGTGTCAGCGGAGACCATGGGCTTTGTGTGTCGGTCCTTTTCCTTGCGTTTTTTGGGTAAAGCGGTAGCCGGAGTGTCCGACGACATTTTATAGTCAAACGCTTTTCCAAAATAATGTTGGGCGAACTCCGCTCGACGCTTGATAGTACGTTTGTTAAAGGTAGCGCAAAAGCGACAGCCCGAGACGTCGTGGTCTGGGCCCAAACAAGGTATGCAAAGGGAATGGAAATCCTTATGCGGTATTTGCTTCCCACAAGAAATACAATTATTAACTTTTTCTGACATCAGTCTGAGGCAAGAAAAGTTTCAACGGGTACTTAGCTTTAATGAAGACTTCGGTTCCAAATATTTTCGTAATTCAGGAGCTGGCCGACCGGCACTTGCAAACTGCTTCTGCTTCGGGCACCGCGCGGCAAAAAAGACTGAAGAACATGGCGTCGGCTGTGTCTTATATACTCTGGCCTTCCTGACGTCAGAAGAGTGGCGGCGACAACCGACGCCGGACCAAGACTTTGGAATTCGGCCGACCGAGGGACCGCCTGATGGCTGAAAACCCATCTGTGATTACTGCAGCTGTATGCACGATGAACATCTACAGTTTCCAAGTCAGTAACCACTCCCACAGGGGCAGGCAGGCTGCTCAATGTTTTTCACTGCCACTGATCAACAGAGAGACTTCCCTTTAGCCCAAGCAAAAAATGGCCTCCAAGAAACTTACAAACAGTTCAACAACAGCAAGCCTGTAACTGAACTTCTTTAAATCTCAGAAAAGTGGGAAAAAAGAAAGATTTTTTTGTTTTTTTTTCAGAGATAGCAGAGGTTCACAAGTATCAACAAGTTATAACAGTGCAGTAAATGACCCCACACAAGAGTGCTAGGCCAAAGACAGATAAAATGCAAGTTTTGAGAAAAAAACGATTTTAAAAATAAGTGCAAACAGGAAATTCAGTAAACAGCTCTAGGTTGTGCTCTAAATACAGTTACTAATGCAGAAATCAAGTTTAACAAGCCAGAAAATGCTCAAAATAGGTGGCTATGCAGAAAAACTTAGCAAATAAACTATGCTTTGGCTATGGAAGCCTAGCACCCAAGGTAAAATGCACAGTATGCCATGGATAACAGTTTCACTAGAAGTACAAAACTGATTCGGATACCTGAGCAAAAGCCATTCCTTCCAAAGCTGTGCAAAACGGAAGACAAAATGTTTTTACTTTTATTTTACATCCCTCTGCTCCAAAAAGTGAGCATTGCTTTTGATTAAATAAAAACTTAATCTCAATCAGCAGCTCTGAAGGAGCTGGGTGGATCTGGGGGTGTCAGTGAGTCACCATTTTTCACATCCAGTGGAGAGTTATGGGATCACCTTGCAGCCAGGTTGTTCCCATTGGAGACAACATAGTATCGCCTAGCTAGAGCAGGATACCATTAACAATGGCATATAAAAAGGGAAGGGTCACATGTTGCAAGGATCATGGCAGGATGTCACCACCCCTATGTGAGGAAAATTAATGGGTTTATGGACCTTATTCGGTGTCAGTGGAAGATGGAATGGGGCTAAAATGGTTTTGTGGGAAACATTCACAGTAAAAAAACAGCATTCAGCAAAATACTTAAAAATTAGTATCTTACCTAGTTAGCTCGAAAGACCAGTTGTGAAAAATCTACAGTTCTCATGGCAGGAAAGAACCATCTGAAATGCTTCTAGTTTGTTCATTCTGAAACAATGCCTGTAGTAGTACTTTGCCTTTAAGGCTTGTCTTGAGGATTGGATGGTACACAAATTTACATCAGGGTTATGTACGGCCCTCTGATTTGGGAGGTAGGCACAATTAAGTATTCAAAGGATGACAAAAACTATGTTTACATGGCTATGCATCTTACAGTCACCATGATTCCTTGCCAGATGTTCTCATGTTCATTTTTCAGTAGCTTTGTGCTGCGGCACTCTTGAAGAAACCAAAAATATTCCTTTCAGTTACAGTACTTCTACTAAAGTTAAAAAAAAAGTCTCCTCTTGTTTCCATTTTTTAAAGCATATGGAATCTGAACCCAGACTCAAAAACAAGTTAAGCTGTTACAATGTAGCTTCATAGCCACATCAGCTATAAGCTGTTTCACTTTCCAGTCTCCAGTTATCAGATTGGTTGTCCTTTGAAACGCTCTCTTTGTATTAGCGACCAAGCCCCTGTCACTCAGTACAGCAGCTGATCCTCTCTGTATTAGCGACTAAGCCCCTGTCACTCAATACAGCAGCTAATAAGAACTAAGCAGTACCCACAAGCCATTTTCTTTCCTGTGTCTGGATGAAAGACATGACTGGGCAGGCAACTGGAGTGCCCTTTTCACTACAATGGATAGACCCACTTCCTAACTGACTTGCATTATGGTCAGATATAAAATGTAGTAAAGTGATTTTCAGACTCAACTGTAGCTCTCTTGGCAGTAATTTTGACTTTAGAGAAGTGGGTGCAATAAGAGGCACATGGGCTTTATTGCAAGGTAAACATGAAGGACCTCATCTGGGATGATTAGGTTACCCTGGAAGTCTCCATACAGGCTTTGAGAGGTGCTTGCAACCACCTTACCTCTTATGGATAGTGTGCAGCCCTACAAGTTCAAGTTCTCCCTCTGGTCTCAATACAGTGCAGGTCTCATCCCTTCTGACTTGGGAAAACATTTGCAAGGGGAGAGTTCAGGAAGAAAATGTCCCCATACCTTGGTATTAGTAAGACTGGAGTCCTGATACACAAGTGGAATACAATGGCTTCCACATTACCTTGTTGCTTCAAGGGAACTGGTTTATTAGCATTTCTTCCTGAAGAATTTTGAGATTAGAAGCAGCATCCTAGAAGTCACCTTCTTAGACACTGCAAAGGCTACCTAGTAAAGATGTTTTTGTCATCCTAAGAAAGATGTTTGTGAGGGACATCTGGGAGGGAGGGGAAGATGCTCCCTCCATCTCAGAATACAACACAGTTGCAGTCAGGTATATTGACCTTTTAAGGTCACCTCTTACACATGGTGTCCTGGTTAATGTAAATCAAGCAAAACAAGGAATTTCTACTGCACCCCTCCTTTATGAAGAGAGTTCCCAGGAAGCTGTGGGGTGGCTGAAACACGACGGCCAGCTAGTTAGCTTGTGATGTCTTCATCACTGGGTGAATCAAGATAGACAATGCATCACATGAATGGAGTATGCCAAGACCAGCACTGGTGAAAGAGGAATTTACAAAAGTTCTCCAACCAGGCTGATGGAAAGGTGGGGAAACTACAGGCACATTAGGGGAGCCACATTCACCCTCCACCCAAACCTGGCCTCAATTACCATGTTTAGAGGACCCTGGTACACTACACTACCCAGAGTAGTTACAGCAAAGGATTAAGGTTCTGATCTGTTCAAGAGCTGGTTCCTGCAGTCCAGAGTACAGGATTTGGTTCCATCCACCTCCATTTGCCTACTGTGTAGCTCTTAGCAAGTCACTTAATGAGCCATCCCTAAAAGGGAAACTTTTATTCGGTGGTTTTGATAGTGAGGCCAACCTTCCAGCATACCCTTCACAGATGGCATTTTATACCAATTTAAGCAACCAAACTCCAGATCACTGCTGGAAGGGAGGAGCCATTGGGCCTACTCTATACATGCTGGAACAGTCCTTCAGTGCATAATCATTAGGCAGTGGTAGCTGAATACAGTACTAAGCTATCAGATACCACGGTACCACTCTTGCCATAAATCTTTGTGCTTGGAGTTCCCATATTACTGTACATAAGGCTGTGTAAATCAAATTCATTTTCCTAGCTCCAGTGGGTAGAAATCTTGCAGGGACAATTTATGTATGCTTTGAGAACTCATGGGTATGGCCTGGTACGATAGTGTGGGTATATCACTGCTAACTATGCAAGTAAGGTTTCGCCCCCAGCTGTCATGATGACATGGCAGACAGGAAGTTAGTGAAGGGATCCATGGTTATTTGGGCAGGTAACTGAAAGCAAGGTTTATTGATTTGTTTTCATATCTTGTATAATGATTCTCACAAGGTAGTGAGACTGTTTGTCACTAAACACAGTAGCACTATTATAATTTCTACACATAGGTGTAACATGCAGTAATAAAAAAACGTTTTGGTATGTAGCCCACAAATATTTCACAAGATTTTATGTTCTGTACCTCTCTAGCCCCACACTCTGTGGTGGCAAGTGGTTGAGTAAATAGTGCCACATCACCCTGTAAGCAGTCACCCTAAAGCCCTATTAGTCTGAAGATGCAGTCAAATCATCATTCTAAAGACTTAACTTTCAGAAGATCCCTTGTTAATGTAGCACCTGTTGTACTAGCAACTTTAAGTACATAAGAGCAATATTTAAAATGTAAGGGGTTCCAACAGCATGGGGGGGGGTTCCATTAGACTCTTCAGACAGCAGTAAGCTGAAATATTTTGGGGTATTTATTAGTTTGCTTGATTGCAAGCGGTCATCCAAGATGCGTACAACCATACAAGTGGCTCTAACTGAATGCGCATTTATTGGCTCCTGTGACTACACACTGTAAAAGCTTTTATGAAGTTGTAAATCTTTGAGGTTGCGATGAACAGGAATGAGGGATATGAAAAAAGTGCATTGCTACCCTTTCCTAGCACAGTTACGTCAGTGTGTATCAGTTAGCCCTCCACAGGTTCTAATTTCATAGGCTATATGGTGGTAAAAGGGCAGATTTACAGCGGCTGAGAGGTATACTTCAGAATCACTTACCAGTCATTACCAGTACAGTTCAGAATCACTTACCAGTCATTACCAGTACAGTTCAGAATCACTTACCAGTCATTACCAGTACAGTTCAGAATCACTTACCAGTCATTACCAGTACAGTTCAGAATCACTTACCAGTCATTACCAGTACAGCAGCAATGACAGCAACAGCATCCACGCCTGAATCTGTAAAAAACCAGTAACATTACAATTCTTTTTATATACATTCAGGTCAGACACACTTGGACATATAAACTTTAACAGATGCTTATAGAATTGCATATCCAGATTAAAACAGAGGTAATGACCTCATTTTAATGTAAGCTTCTGTTTTTTTGCAACACCCTGAATGCATTTTGCTGTTCATATATGCTGATTGCAGTTTTAGTTTACAACCAACTTCAGGAATAGCCTGGGTTATGTTCATCTGTGCTCTGTCCCAATAAATAAAATTACATAGACTTGTACACCTCCATGCACACACAAAATGAGAAATGATGCAAACATGCACTTTAGTCCCCTGACAGACAAGAGAATTCCTGTTCTGAGCATACTCTGTCATCTAGTACCAGAAATGTCTTTAACAGGGTTGCAAAGACATGCATCTGGAACATTTCTGTACACTAATCAAACTTTCCCACTTAATAAAAAAATAAGACAGCATTTTTTTTTTATTTTTTGGTGGGAGGTTGAATGCTATTTATGCAGTCTACTGCAAGATATAATAGAAGGGGCCACTTGCCACAACAAAGCTTAAAGACAACGTCACTCACGGTATAACTACGGCAGCAACATCAGTATCGAATTGTGACAGTAAAGGGTGTAAAAACAAGTGCACGTTTGCAAGGCATATGCAAGTATGCAGGAAAATTCCAAGCAAAATAATTTGTCAAGTGTCAGGATTATCAGACATAATATACACAGTCAGCATAAAATCTCAAAAGCAAACTAACACTGAAAAGCAAACGCCTGTTTAATGTAGAGTGTACTGTAACATTTACAGGCTTTAGACTGCAGACTGAATTAGCAACTGGCAGCATCAGCAGGAAAACATGTTCACATTAACATACAGGCTTCCAAATTCTTATATCAATAAAAATGATGTAACCCTTATTTGCTAATCCCCATTATGTCCCACAATGTATCCTTTCCTCCTGCTTTTGCAGTGCTAGAACTCAAGATTTAGGAAAAAAAGAAGACAAGGGGCTGGCGAGTGGGTTACTTTCTGCAGCCAGACATCTACTTATAGAAACATTACAGTGATCACCCAAGACTTTCATATCTGAAATTGAACAGCTCCAAGTACAGGAACTCTTAAAACAGTGTCTCCTAGTTCAATCTTCATGTGTGGATACCGTACCCCTGATTGCTGTGACTTGCAATAAGCATATAGCCACAACATATGCATCAAGAGGAGCCCTGTGAAAGATGGCAGAGACCGCAGTCTTGCTATGCATACTATAAAAATGCAATCTTTTTAGCCATGTCTTTAATGCAGTAGCAGCCTTTTCCTACGACTTTCATTCTTGGCTTGTACTACCTTAGGTGCCTGTGTGTCATACAGTAACAGACATTTTTTAAGGATTTAGAGATTTGAAAAATGGCATGTCAGCCTGCTACTTCATGGTTTCTGTAGCCACCTTAAGCATGAAGGACTAGAGAAAAATGGATTAAAGCACTATTTGAAAAGCAAAATTCTCTTAAGTGATGTTTTATAGACAAACTGCACTAGAGCAGCTCACAGCTCACCTGAATATATACATTCCAGGAGTTCACCAAGTTGAGGCAAAAAAACAAAAAGATACCCTAAAGAAATACCTTAAAAATTGAATTATGCAAAAAAAATTGCAGTTCTGGTTCACATGGATGCTGAAGATAGCGATTTCTACACTGTCAGTTAGGTGGCAAAAGCTTGACCCAAAAAATCTCAAGTTACTGGAGGACTACAGCAGTATGGACTGAAAGGGGGCCTAGCACTATGGGCTACAGCCCATGGACAGCACTTTCAAACTTGCACCTCCAAAGCCTTTTACGTAGCTTCACTGCACCTCCACCCTCAAATGGAACTGGTAACTATGCAGAACTTTACACCAATGCTTTATATGAACACCTGTATACCTGCATTGAGTCGACTGTACCTGATAGTACCAAAACAAGCTCCTCAAGGAAGAGCAAACCTTCCTGTTGGTCAACTGCCATTAACAGGCTTTACACTATGATGAAGAAATTGCTATCCAAGAGTAAGAAGCAAGCCCTCCTAAACTGGAAACACTCCCTCCTCAGCTTAAACAAGCAAAGAAGACTTCTTGTGAAGTCCTCCATAGCAAAAAGAGTCAAGATTAGCTTCAACAAAAGAGGAGCATTGTAAAGTTACATCTGTAACCTAAAAGGAAAGGCCCAGATTTGTGCCAAATTAGTAGTTAATGATACCACATATACTGAGCCTGTGGACATAGCCAACTGTTGGCTGACAGGTTCTGTGGAAACTTCACTCCCCTGTCCCTACCAAACATACCCCATGACATCCCTACCATCTGCCAAAGTCATGGCCTTACAACTACATGCAAAAAAGTATCCTTCCTTTAGGTAAAAGTGAGGTTCCTGCTAACTACCGCATCAACAGCAACTCCTTAAGTAGGCACTCAGTGGAGATAGTCCTGGGCACACAGGTTGACGGCAACCTTAACTTTGACCACCATGTCTTCACAGTGGTAAGAAGGGTATTCTATACGTCTCCTCTCATAAATAAGGGCATTGTCTCCAGGAAAAAACCTCCCTGTACTATACTCTCAGGAAAATAATTTACTACAACATCCCTTTTGGTATGTGTCTTTCCAAGCACCTGCAGCAATTGGAGGAACCAAAGGTTCCAAAATTACCACTAGGTCGAACAAGTACAAGAAGAAACAAAAATCCACAAACAGGAAACCAAAACCAGCGAAAATGCTTAAAGACCTTTATTGGATAGCCACAAGCACCGTGAAACAAGCGCTTTCACTCGGTTAATGCAGAGCTTTTTCAAGATGAAAAAGCTCGGTATTAACTGAGCGAAAGCACTTGTTTCACGGTGTTTGTGGCTATCCAATAAAGGTCTTTAAGCATTTTCGCTGGTTTTGGTTTCCTGTTTGTGGAACCAAAGGTTTCTCACAAGGCAAATTCAAGGTCTTCAGCATCTGTACTATGGGAATTGTCTGAAATCACTATTCTGTTTCATACAGGCTACTCAAAGGTGATCTCTGCCTTGCATACAAGTCAATCTCTGACCCTGCTTTATTGGAAATGCTGCATATCTGTAAGTCAAACACATGTTACTTGCTCTAAAGGACCTAATCTGTTATGCGACATTAATAAAACCTGCTTGAGGGACAGATTTGTCTCCCAGAGGTTACCACACCTTTAGAACAGACTCTCACTTCATATCAGAGTACCTCTTTGGCCCTATTCACACGCAATCTGGACAACTGGATGGGTGACTAAATTCACCTCATGGGTACCACCTGTGTCCCTCAGACAGGGGCAATAGGTCCTGATCATGGAAATAAGGGTAAGAGCTTGGCTAGGCTTGTAAGGGCCATAGGGCCATTATCCTAATAACTTCCTATGAAAGCTGTACCAATGTTCATTTAGTCTTGCTGCTTTTAGAGAAAATAAACCCATTACTGGAAATATTTTTGACCTTGGAAGGCCTCAAGGATTACTCATGAGACACGGGTATAAACCAAAAGAACCTGTCACGTCAGCATCAGACTCCCCCAAAGTAGTCAAGTTTGGGAGCTGGCCTCAAGAGCTAAGTATCCCCGGCACAGGGACACTTTCCTCTCTCTTTCTGACATATTACACCAACGACCATTCTGACATATTACACCAACGCCATTCTGACATATTACACCAACACCATTCTGACATATTACACCAACGCCATTCTGACATATTACACCAACATCATTCTGACATATTACACCAACGCCATTCTGACATATTACACCAACATCATTCTGACATATTACACCAATGCCATTCTATCTGAATAGCTACAAATATGCTTCTAAAGGAGATGCTCCTTCAGATCCTACCAGAGAATTACCATAATTTCCAGTCTCTACAAGATTAACCGTTCAGAACATGTTGAAAGAATTTCTCAAATGTCCAGAAGACTGGAAAATGAAGTAGATTCCTAACTGACCATACACCTGTGCACTGGTCTATGCCTATGGGCCCTTTTCAGCCATGACAAAAGTGCCATTTGCAAAATGTTAGAGTTGAGTAGAAAATGTACCGACTGTAGAAGTTTACATCTCATTGTAATAGAGAATGTACATAGTAGCTAGATAATGTTTGTCTTAGAGTTATGCATATTCACTGGATACTATTTGCAGTTTCTGAATTACAGAGGTGAAAAAAGCCAAAAAGAGGGAGCCCTGACAATTTCAAACAAAAATAGAGAACATGACTCTTATACGGAGGGAAAGGCAATGAGTGGGGGGGCTTTGCTCATCTTAAACACTTTCTGGGTACCATTTAGATTCAATTTAGAAAGCTTGAAGAATCATGTGGGGAAACTGTTCCTCCATTAGCAACTACAACAAACCTGTTAACAGAAATCTAAAAGTAGAGACTGGAGGCTTAAGGTGAACGAAGAACCAGTTTGTGACACAGCGATAAAGCCCAGACTACAAATGTAAACAACACAAGTTTGGTCACCCCTTCACCCATCCTGCAAGTAGGTCCCTCTGCACTCCTGACCCTAATGGGAGTTAAGAGGAATTTCATGCTACATGCAAGTAATAGTACTATGCACATTATATGGAAGCAGTCTAGATCGGTGCCAAAATGTCTGGTAATGAATAGGGCTGACTCAGACCAAGGCCTGAGCTCAATGCTAAGAGGTCACCAGAGATCTCACTGCCATAAGCAACTGAGAATGGAGGCTACCAGTTTCTGCATAATCTGCTCCAGAAAAGAAACGGAAGAGAAGTTTAGGAAGGAACAGGAATGCCAGAATCTCTCCATCCTGGAAGTGAGAGAAAGGGCAGGATCAAACGCAGTCACCTGTCTTACAAGGAATGGATGGATTTAGAAGAGGAAAACTTGGAGTTTGGCATTAATAGCTCTATAATAGTAGGTGGGGAACAAGCCATAGAGTATACGTGCTTGAGGAGACATAAGCCTGTAGTCACTAGAATGCTTTAGCACTGCGAGACCTTAAGAGTAGGGTGCGTCTTCCCTCTCAGTTTATCCTTGGGTCACTGAAACTCCCTTAAAGGTGCTGCCTAAAAATCCATCCTTTAGTATGAAGTAGGAATACCAAAGAAAACAGACGAGGAAAACTTAATGACACTGGGGTCAAGGAAGGAGACCGACTTTTAAGCACCCCAATAAAAATGTAAATTACTAATTTTTTGCACCAAAAGGTAATAAAGCATACAATCTTCATAAAGACAGGTGACAGAAGACTAAAATTCAGACCAAAGGCAGTACAAAATTCAGAGAGTCTCGGACAATTTTTCCAGTGCTCCAAGATATGACAGAAGCAAAGGAAATCTGGAGTCTCTACTTAAGACATGGCACTATGGCAAGGTAGGAGTTATAGCTTGGGAAAGTGTCACTGAACAAGCTAAATTAACCTCTGGGGCTCTAGCTCTTAAGATTCCACAGTTTTAGGGGAAAGCAATTAGTACAGCACGTATAAGGCAGAAATGTCCAACCATATTCAGAGGTTATGGTTCATCTTCACTCATGAAAAATGGCAGTCAGTCTGCAACTTTTACAGGTTTGAAATATTTATTGAGGTTGTGTGAAAACTGGGTTAAGGAAATTGGGTAGCTCTCTAAATTCAAGATAATTACTAAGGGACAAGTTCTGCATTAACATCAAAATCAAGTGTAACAATGTTACCAGGCAACAAAACTGAGAAAGATTATAGATATTTGCTTTGGGAAAAAAAGTGAGAAAGAGCATTATACAAACAACTGCCCAGCAGATTGGGATGTTTATTACTCTCACTACCCAAGAGAATGGATACATATTAAATTTAAGCTTGCGCGAAACATTCAGATCAGTCTGTGATCACCCCCCCCAGTTTTAATGGGCCCATCCAAACATCAGTGCCATCTGCAAAACTATGTTTAAAAATTGTCTGTGATTAACCAGAAAACTGAAAATTGTAAGAGAACAAGAGAAAAAAAATGAGGGGAGAAAAAAAAATCAGGGACAGTCAAGAGCTATGGGAAGGAAGGGTGATTTTTTTTAATTTAGTAAAACAGAAAATGCTGAGGAGATTTATGTTAATGGAATAACAGTTAATCAAGCAGTCAAACTTAAGCACTGGGGAAGGTTTTTTCCAGAAAGGCAAGTTTTAGAATGATGTTAAATGTTATGTCAGTTTACTTTATTGCCAAGTTGCGCACATTATGTTATATTCTTAGTCATGTAGTTTTCCTCTTATTGTATTTTTGACTTTTAGATCGTCAAAGGCAAAAGGCATTTTTGATTCTCTGGCACTGAAGTCTCTCAACAAGCACAGTTATGATTCAGTCATAGTACATGTTGGTGTGAATGACTTGAGATATACCACCCCAGACTAAATGAAGATAGACACGACTGAGCTCTCAGATTATGAGTAACAGGCAGGTATGTCCCTAGCCTTGAGCAGCATATTACCCTTGTCTAGGATTTTTCATAGATTAGTACTAGACTAACTGCCCTTGCGAGCCATTTTAAGCCTAGACAATTATCCCTTGTGAGACTCAAACCCTGCACCTTGTGTTTGTAAGGCAAACACCTCAACCATTAGGCCACCCTCCCAACCCCTAGAATATAAACAGAAAATCATTGACTTCAATAATTGGCTTAGATTCTGGTGTCATTCTAAGGGGAAACAATTTGTCAGCCTGGGATGACATGATTGATAGACCTCGATGCTTTGCCAAAGATGGTCTTCACCTGTCACCCTTGGGATTTTGTTAGCTGGCAAAGGCTCTTCTCAACCCCATAGAGCCCTTTTCAATGTCACAAGGACAAAATTATTGATGTAAAAATATCAACAACTTCATGGTTATACTATTAAACACTAGAGTCTTAGCATGAATAGAGTCTTAGCATGAAACTGCACTGACTGGAAGCAGTCATCACCTTGGAAGATGCTGACATCTGTGCAGTCTGAGACCTGGCTCAAGGCAGTGGAGAGCACCCCAACCAGGATACACCTACCATACGTTCAGGCCACGAACAGAAGGCATGAAAACTAAAGGATGCGATATATCCATATCCATTAAAGATAAAAAGATCTCCTGCAGTATATTCATATCCATTAAAGATAACGACATCTCCAGAGTTGCTAAACAGTATGGATTTGTAAAACCAAAAAGCATGAAATGTGTGACAACCATAAAACCAAAGGAAAAAAATAGCACACGTCATGATGCAAGAGCAAGGAGGCTGAGACTCCATGTCCAAAACAAATCAAACTTTAATAACTGCAAAAGTAACAAAATAAAACTGTCAATATGAATGGAAAACTTCAACTGTTATCACCTTGCACAAGGGTGGGGCTTCCACTGACCCCAGAAACTATGGACCTATTAGCCTGACTAGCCTTATCTGCAAGGCCATGGAGTGAATCACACCTTATCAACAGATACAGGTAATCTCCAAACACTTGACCCTACTCAGTTTGGATTTGCCAAAGGAACAAAGAAAGATCATGCCTGTTAAACCTGGTGGACTTTGAGACAGTCACCAGAGCCCTGGAAAAGGGAAAAACTGCATACAGACTACCTGGACTTGGGCAAGGCTACTGACACCATTTCCCACTCAGGCATTATTGACCAGTCACCCAGCTAGGTGGCAATCCTTGTATCATTAGGTGGGTCACTAAATGGCTCACCAGAAGAGCCCATACAATCAAAATAGTGGAATCCACCTCCAACAGCAGGCTCATAACCAGTGGTGTTCCACTGGGATCAGTCCTGCGACCTCTACTGTTTGGACTTTTCAAAGTACAAGCAAAAACTAAAGGTCTGCAGCTGACAATTTGCTGATGACTGCAAGCTGGGAGTGATCATATAATCCCCCAAATGATGTCAACATCCTACAAGAGGGTCTTATTCACAGCCTTAATACATTTTTTGCACTGAGGTCATCATCCCTTTCAGTAAGGGCAATGTTCCTGCCAACTACAACATCAGTAGAAACACCCAAGCACACGGACTCAGTGGTGAGAGACCTGGGCACACAGACAACAACCCTACCTTTGATCACAATGTCTCCACAATGGTAAGAAGGGCATTCTACATTGCTCTTCCCATAAGCAAGAGCATTGCCCTTGCCTCAAAAAAAAAAAAAAAGTTATCTCCCTGTACTCTTCCCTCATCAGGTCAATCTCCCTGTACTCTTCCCTCATCAGGCCAATAATGGAATACAAAGCCCCCTTTTGGTATGCACCTTTTCAGGCACATGTAGCAATTGCAGAGACCAGAAAAGTTTCTCACATGGAGAATTCAAGGTATTCAACATCTGTCCTATATGGTTCAACTGAAATCACTCACTTTATTCCATTTCATACAGACTACTCTGATGGGATCTCTGCCTTACATACAAGGCTATCTCCGACTCTGCTTTACAAACGTTCACATGAGTGAATAATCAGGAAGTTGGTTGATTTTTTGGGGGATCGCAGTACAGTGAAGATCGGAATATTTGTTCTTTCCTCACTGTAGTGCAATCTCGGAGTAGGAATATATATTTAGCGGGGGGAGGCAGCCGCCCACAATAGCGATTTAGACTTCCTGATTATTCACTCATGTGAGCATTCGACATTTAGGTTTTTCGTTGTTCTGACATAGACCCCAAGCAGAGTACTTCTTTGACCCTCTTGAAGCATAATCTGGATGATTGGATGGGTAACTGCAAAATTCACCCTGGGCGTTCCACCTGTCTCTCCCTTGGACAGAAGCCATAGGTGCTGATCGTGGAAACAAAGGCAGAACTTGCCTAGGAAAGGACCCTAGGGCCATTTGCATTTTACAGTATGTTTAGGATCCAAGCACCTGCTATACAGAATTTTAATCTTGGCAATTAATTCTATACATCCACGTACACCCAAACAATATCAGTATGA
Organism: Protopterus annectens; assembly: GCF_019279795.1. NCBI lineage: Eukaryota > Metazoa > Chordata > Ceratodontiformes > Protopteridae > Protopterus > Protopterus annectens. The sequence goes on from NC_056726.1 coordinate 1,005,149,653, forward strand.
TGCCTGCCAAGTCTCGTTTGAAAGCCATGCAGCTATCCATTTTATCAAGATTATATTAATACCTAGCTGTCCAAATTTACTGATCAGTGCTTTGTGCAGGACACTACCAAAGGACTAAGAAATCTAAAAAATTAGATAAACATTATTTACAGCCATTACAGATCATGTTACAGGGGATTATAGATCTATTTTCAACATATGCATGCTGATGTATGGTTTCAAGTCACCACCTTTCAAATTCTGGCAGTAACTTATACAATATAACCATCTCCATTATTTTTCCACAACACGGAAGTAACTTATGGGTCTGTATGACTCTGGGTTTGTCCAATTCCTCTTTCCCTTAAAGATGGGTTTTAACAAGTACATATGGTATCTCCCCATATTTAAATGACCTAGTGAACAGATATAATGGTACTGTTGACAATGTACATTGGGAATTATCAAATAAAGCCTACTACTTCTACAATCAGAAGCAGTACCACCATAGTGGGGAAAAGGATCCTTACTTGAAGAAGCAGTATTTCGTGGCTCAGGATGTGTAACACCTAAAAAAAAAAATACTGAGCATGCTACAAAATACAGATTATCAAATTAAAACAGACAATGCAAGCTTTACTCCTACAATAGCTAATGCACTATACAGTTTAGTAAATTGTCCATGAAAATCAATGTTTTCAGACCTATGTATGTCAGGGAAGTAATTCTGCAAGGTGCTCTGTTCGTCAGAAGGAATGACTATAACCCCCCAGTTGTAGTAAACCATAACCCTTTAAGCTAACAAAGGTAAAGAAAGGAATCTAACCTGTTGAACGTGGCCATGCATGTTTGGGCCAGGCACAGCACTGATGTGACTGTCAGCATTAATGATTTGCATGTAATCTCTGGTTCACTCCTTGGCTGGGATGGGATGCTTGCTATACATTAACCTCTCCATGTGGTATTCTGCCAGGTACTAAAGTACCCTCACAATCCCTGTCTGTGATCAAATTTTCAACATACCTAGTGATGTTGGGACTGATGCCTAGTTTGGTGAGTGTAGGCCTTGGCCAGGTTGAGGTAGGCTGTATGCACTGCCTTACCTTCATCCACACCCTTGGTGACTGACTCAAAGAAGTCAACCAGGCTCAGCAAGCAGGATCACCCCTTGACAAAGCAAACTGTGTGGGGTCAAGAGTTTGGAGTTTGCCTATATCTTTGTTAAGCAGGTCCATGATGATGCACTCCATAACTTTGCAAACCAGATTTGTCAGGCTAATGGGGTGATAGTTCCCAGGGTCTGTAGTTGCTCCCCCTTTATGGAGCGGGATGACTAAGTGCACCATTCGTTAGGGACATAGCCTGGGTATTGCCTTTGAGGTTTTTGATATAGCTATAGAAGGCTTTGTGGTGGTGTCAGCCGCAATTCTGCCTATATAGCTGGCTTTAGAGGATTTGATAAGGGATCTCAGCTTTTTGTTGAGACTGATTAGGTTTTCCAGTCTTGAGACTTCATTTTTTTTTTTTTGCAACAGTTTCTTCCTTCTGTTGTAGAGTTTATTGATGGCTGGGGACCACCAGATTGACTTCCTTTTTTTGGAGGAGAGCATCTTAGTTCTATCTCATATGGCAAGATCCATGCATTTGTGTACATGCTCATACAGTGCATATACCAATGCACTGTACAGGCATGTACAGTGCATTGGTATATGATTGGCAGTCATGCAGCTATTTTCCATTTGCATAGTTGCTGAAAAGTTAGCCACTTCTGTTTTTAGGAGCCCAAAGTCTGCTTTAGAGAAGATTTTCAGGGTGGTCACCTTAGCGGGGGAGTAGGTGAGATGGAGATTTCCATGGTGATCAGTCAGATTTAAACAAGGGAAGACTTGACTATAGGTGTGGAGCAATGGTCTTCCATGTTGGCGATGACCAGGTTGAGGATGTTGCTTCTTCTAGTGGGGGTCAGGATGAGCTGGTCCAGGGCATTGGAATTGATAAATTCCAGAAAGTGGTGAGCCTGTACATTGGTACTTGTATAGTTTTCCCAGTTGATGGAAAGGTAGCTGAAGTCACCCAGTATTGGGTTGGACCTTGATAGAGTCCAGTGTACTTAGGAAGTTGGAGCAAGAGTCTAGGGACATGTTTGGGGTTCTGTAGCAGGCTATAACTTGTATTGGTTTCTTACCCGGTGTTAGTTGTATCTGAAGCATATTGGATGCATTATGCTGGGCTACCAGTCTAGAGGTGGGCATAACCTTTAAGAATATGGAGACACCACCTCCTTTGGAGCTTCCGGACATGTTCTGGGGTCGAAAGGTATGGAATAAGTTGTAGCATGGGAGTGCATGGGTGCTTTCTGCCTCTTTAAACCAGGTCTCTGTTATAGCACTCGTGTCGATATTCTCCATTTTGAGGAGAGATTCGAGCGAGTGCATCTTGAGATTTAGACTTTAGCAATGAGCAGCATGACCCTCAGATTACATTTGTTTGTAGCTGTTATGGTGGAATTTTGGTCTCTAGAATACTGGCTAAAAAGGCACTATAAGGGTAGCAAGAGCCTTAGCCAGTACCCAGAAACCAAGAGGTGACAGATGCAGGCAGTCTCTGGCAAAACATCAAGGTCTGTCAATCATGTTGTCCCAGGCAGACAGATACAGAAGCCCCTTAGAATGACACCAGAAACTTAGCCAATTGTTGAAGTCAATCATTTTCTGCTCGTACTGTGGTATCATTCTGGGTGACGGTAGAATACTGTTCAGGGCTAGTGCCATAACTGCCTGGGCTACATAATCCGAGAGTTCCGTCACATCTCTTTTGATGTAGTCCAGGAATGTACATCTCAGGTCATTCACATCCACATGGACAATGACGAGTCATATTTGTACTTGCTGTGGAGTGACCTTAGTGCATGTGTTATGTGGGGGATCCTGGCACCTGATAGACAACTGACTGTCACCTTCTCCTTGTTCAACCTAGTGAGTGGGACATCAGTGTGCCTCACACGTGAGTCTCCTATGGTTAGTACATTTGGCAAAGTGTTTTGCCTTAAGGGGTTGGGTTGAGGGGCACGCTGTGGTGGTGAGCTATGTGGTTTGGGGTTGGTGTGTTGTGGTGGTAGAGTGCATTTCTGTCTCTGGGGTCTCTGTTGGGGTAAATTTTTGAGAGCCTCTGCATTTTTTTTTCATTTTGTGGTCTCCCAAAGGACCAAGCTTCATCACAGAAACGTTTTTTTCTGTAGTAAGCCAAAGGTATGCATCCTGCTTTGTCTATCTAGGATTTCATTAATTCTGTATAGTAGATAACCTTTTTGCTTCAGTTTCATTGTATTGATGGGTAAGCAATCAACTTTTCTAATGCAGGTAGTTATCACTGAATCTGGCAGGAGTCATCCTGTAACACACAAAAGTAGGACAGGACTGGTTTAAATGACTAATTGGAGAGGACAAGATAGTGATCACTAATGTCTGTACAGCTAATCTTGTACACATCTGAGCTGGAGTACTGTGGTGAACGTCAGGTCAAGTACGGTGTCAAGGCTGTTATTTGGTCTGGGAGACTGACTGTCTGAGGCCCACTACAGATTATGTTTACTCGCTCCCATCTCTTGCTGACCCCATAAGAACTCCTCCATTAACCTGCACTATATTACAATCTATTGCAACATGTTCTAGGTCCTCACCATCCTCCCTGTGAAACAGTTTTTCTGTATGTCAGTTTTGGAACCCTATCTTTTCTAGCTAAATGTGGAGAAATAAGTGAAACAAACAGCTAACAGGACTTGGTTTATTGCAAAAAGCCTCATAATATTTAGGGCTTCTCAACCTGGACTATTTCTATTCAAATTATGGATCTCATTGTAATTATGAATCCTGAAATTTTAACACAACCACCAAAACAGCAAGAATAACTAAAAAAATCTTACCAAGTACAGACACTCTAGTGTCCCCCTAAAAAAGAAAAAAAAAAAACATCATTAGCTTTTGTTTTTACATCAGGAAAGCAATACCAATTATCTAATCTCATATTTATGAGCTGGTAATAGAGATTAATCGGACCAAAGCACCAGATTTATCTTAAGAGAAACATGTTTACACAGATACAGACTGACGACCAAAAATCACTGCAACATACCAAGAATATCTGATAAAGCATACCCATACCCCCCCCAAAAATATGTTCAGAAGAGTGTTTTGACTGGATGCAGAAGACAGCGCTGTTTAAATCAGAATGACAGCTGTGAGGTTTGAGACCCTGTTAATGTGAATACTTTTCAAATACACAGATGAAAGGACAACTGGCCAAGTTAAAAGGCTTTGTCCCCCAGATTATCTGAGCACTATACCCTCTTACTTGGAATAGAACTAATCCAGGATTTCAGTCATCTTTTATAACCCCAGCATCTGATGTCAATCTTCATTTTATCCTTGACAGAGTCTTGGTTCCAATCTCGGAACAGACTTGGCCATCACTACAGCTCGTGCCAGCCAAAAACGTTTGAACTTCACCACTACCCAGAATCCCTCTGTTACCTCATATCTCAATTTGCCGCTTTCCAAAATGGCTGTGTATAGCTACTACTCTTCAGCACTAGTGAGTTTAGGCAAATTTTTCTCTTAATGCTTTTCTGTCTCACTTCCTTTTCTTGTTACATGGTGTATTTCTTTCAGTATCATCGCAGACAATTTCCCTTTAGACTTTGGTGTATTCCCAACTATCATTGCTGACAGACTACGGAAATCAGAGGGAGGGAAACTACTACCCTGTACATGCTTGTGTACATCTAAATTCTCATTGTTTCTTTCCAAGTAAAAAAATATATTCTTTTTTTTTCTTGCTTTCCCTTTTATACGAGTGGGTGAGCTTCATTTAGTAGCCCTAACTAGCTTTCTTCACTTATTCTTTTTTTTCTCGCTTTCCCTTTTTATACGAGTGGGGTGAGCTTCATTTCGTAGCCCTAACTAGCTTTCTTCACTGTTGACATGGCTGAAAAGGGTAAAGGCCCCTCTGGGTTAAAAAAATGCCAGTAGTGTGGCCATAAAATTCCCTCTTCAGATTTTCATTTACTGTGTGTACATTGTCTTGGTCCTCATTTACAGGAAGATTGCAGCATCTACCATGCCTTCAGCCATCGTGCTTTAGTTCAAAGCTAGAATAAAAATGACTTCTCCTTTCAGCCTTTGGTAAAGCCTTATCCACTGGAGATAAAAGCCAAGACATGTGCGTCGTCTTAAAAGTCTTTTTCCTCATCCTCTGCTGAAAAATCTCGGTTCCAACCTCCCAGTTGGTTCTGAAACCCCAAAAATTGGTGACCTCAGCTCCGACAGTTCCCACAGAACTGAAGGCCTCTGCTGTTGACATTTCGGTGCAGATGTGCATTCCGGCACCTATCGCAATTTTGACCCTTCAACATTGGTACAAAATGCTGCCCCTTGACAAGTTCTATGGTAATAGGGGCAAAACTTCCTGGTTCTGCAGGCTTATGAAGCACCATTTAGGTGTTTCCAAGTCTTTTCAGGCAGAACCATGTTTGATGTCAATATTAAAACATACTAACTAGAAGCACCAAAATAAACAAACATTGCTGCCCAGGTTTCGCCTACTTTTTCTTGTAACCCATTTATTGAAAGGCTTATATATTCAGTAAATTCAGCCCTAAGGTTCAGTCCTCTTTGACATTTACTTCTCAGAGATCAGAGCAAACCTTAAGGGTTTTATGGATGATCATGTTTGCAGACTACAGCAAACCTGGTACCAGACTCCCAGAGAATACCAAAATTCTCCAAGAGGGTCTTCCCCAAACAAATAGGTGGTATAAAAAACAATTATTCTTCAGCAAGCATGGCTTCCCTTCTAACTATCCTGAAAGTTGATACCTTAGTCAGGGATCTTGTAATCTATGTAGAATAAAAACACAAAACTGTCCACTGATCACCATGTGTCCACTATTGTAAGGTGGTCCTTTTTTCATTGCATAGCTTATATCTAAAACATACAGCACCTCAGTCCAAGGAGGCAATCACTCCATTGTACTCTCATCGTGCTGATTGTTAACTAACAATGTCCAAACATTTGTCAACACTGGAGTGGCAATGCCGTCTCACTATAAATCACAAAAAATGATGCAGACCATATGAAATCTTTGTTATGTTTCAGTATCATACAAGCTACTAAGAGACCACCTCTGCCTCACATGTAGAACCTCAGATCATATCTGCCAGACCCATTACCCACTTGCAAGTCCAATGGTAGAGTGACCACCACTCAAGTGGTCCCAATCTCATCTGGGAAAGAACACATCTCAAGTTTTACATAATTATATATTAAAATTTTACACACATACCTGTTTGTTAACTGGGTAAGCCCACTAGATATGTGTCCCCTTTCAGTGGCAGCCCAGAAGCAGCATCTGGTTTAATGACCTCCTCACAGTTGCACAGCAGGCAAATAAAGACCGAAAAATCAAACCCTGAAGTACAGGAAGCAGCTGGTTAAAAGCTTAGCCTTACTCCCCCAAGCTACCCTGCTGACCACACAAACATCTACAGACATACTAATGACAATACAGTGCAAAGGTGCATGTGCAATATCAGAGAGGAAAAAAAAGTAAAGAGAGCAGCTAAGCCATCACAATTTGTAATATGCACCCAGGTAGTACTTACCATGGAAAGATCAATGCAGAAATACAAGAAATCAACACACTCCAGGACAGCTAGCCTCTTCTTCTCAATAATCTTTACTGGATAGGAGAATTCCACTACCTCTGACTCAATGCTAGCAGCCACTGTGTCCTGTGAAGAGAAGATAAAATGTCACTACATTTTAGTAAACAGGCAATATTTGTTCTCACAACTACACTTAGCATTTACTGTGCAAGTTCCACAAGAAACACGAAGGTGCAGTTTCTGAATGCCCAAGGGTAACTGAAAAGCCATAGGTATAGTGAGCTGCCCCACTGCCCCCTACTGCAGTGCAAATTTCAGCCCTACCCAACACATCTCTACAGTGAGGCTGTAACTCGACGTGTTCCATTTCAAAATTAGTGCTACTGTAGAGTTATCTGTAAGGGGTCCTGCTGAAAAAGGCCAGCTTGGTCTTCAGACCCATGCCCGCTAAAACAAAGTTCCATGCATAAGCCAGCTCACTGACCTACAGCGATAAAACCTAGACTAAAACCCCAAGTGAACCAAGCTTGATTAGTGGCAGAAACACCTGCTGGAGTTAAGAGGAATAGGAATGATTAGGGGAGATGGTAGGGGGTGGGCTGAACTGCTGGGGGAGGCATAGCCATTTTCAGCAGTCCAGGCTGTATGTGAGCAGGCAAAGAGGGGGATGGGGGCATTTCCTTTATGGTGCCATTGCATATCCACTTTGATTACATCAATCCAGATTGTCATGGGGGGGGGTACGGTCAAATTGAAGTATGAAAGCAATACGATAGCCTCTAAAGTGCTCTCTCACCTAGTTAATATTTCTTCTTCCATTACATACACAGACTGAATTGTAGATCAAAAGTCCTTGGGCTTTACCACAATTCATTTGTCTGGAAAGATGAGAAATGAAAAGGCTGTGACTCTGCAGTCACCACTCCAATGCCATTAACTAGAATGGCTTCTATACGTCCTCAAGGACTTGAGAATAATTTGCCAAAAAGTACAGTTTTGTACCTTTCATAAATGTAGATGTTCGAGTGTTCACCCTGCTGCAATCATCACACTTGAGTTATCCTGCCATCAGGCGGTCCCGCAGTCGGCCTGAGTTTCAAAGTCTTGGTCCGGCGTCGGTTGCTGTCGCTTCTTCCCTGATGTCAGTGCGCCAGGGGTATATAAGAGGCATCTGACGCCGTTTTCTTCAGTTTTTCTTGCCCCAGGTGTCAGGTGCCCCCCAATAGGAGGTCACTACGCATTGCCAATAAAACATGTAAAGAATATACAAAACATACCTTCAGCTATAAGCAAATACACCACAAAGGTTGTATCAGATAGAAAGGCATAGAAAGGTTCAGCTAGGTCAGAGGGGATGGAGGGAGGGTAACCTGGACTGCAGCAGGGTGAACACTCGAACATCTACATTTATGGTAGGCACAAAACTGTACTATGTTCATCGTGTTGCCCTACTGCAGTCATCACACTTGGGTTGAATCCCAAAGCTAAGGATGGGTGGTGGAGTTAAACAGGGTTAGAGGAAGCTAGTAGGCCCTGAAAAACTGCCGTGGCAAAGCCAGCTCTAGTCTTAGAGTATAGGGGTAAGTGATAGTGTCTGGTGAAGGTGTGCACTGAACTCCAAATTGCAGCTTCCAGAATATCCTTGGTTGTTACCCCCCTCAGGAAGGCTTTAGATGTAGCTGCAGCCCTAGTGGAGTGGGACCTAATGCTAGCAGGAACCGGTTTTCCATGATGAGTGCAGCAGAAACGTATACAATGTCCTATCCATTTTGAAATGGTCTGTTTAGAGATAGCTTTTCCTTGTGATGCTGTAGCATAGGATACAAAGAGCTGGTCAGATTTTCTGAAAGTCTTAGTTCTATCCAAGTAGTAACATAGTTGCCTGTGAATGTCCAAGAAGTGTAGGAGTCTTTCTCCTTTGTTCTGGGGGTTTGGGAAAAAGGTGGGTAAATGAATGGTTTGGTTTAGGGCCACACTGGATACCACCTTTGGCATAAAGGAGGGGTTAGTTCATAAAGAGACTCTGTCTTGATGGAAAATGAGGAAAGGCTCCACTGCCATTAGTGCCTGTAACTCTGAGACTCTTCTGGCTGAAGTTATTGCTAGCAGCAGGACAGTTTTCCATGATAGATACTTTAAATCAGTTGAGAAAGCTGGTTCAAAAGGCGGCAGTGTATGCTTTTCCAGAACAAAGTTGAGATCCCAAGTTGGTGTTGGTGCTCTCCTGGGCGGTCTTATGTTCTTGGCCCCTCTGAGGTACTGTCTTAGGAGTGGATGTGAAAATAAAGGAGGATCTGTGTTGTAGTGAGCTGAAATTGCTGAGGCGTGGATCTTAATAGATGAAAAGGAAAGTCCTTGTGTAGCATTTCAGTTAAATATTGTAGAATCTGAGGAATGTCTGGCTGTAGAGGATTTTGACCTTTAGCCTGGTTCCAGGCGCAAAATCTTTTCCATTTGTCTGAATAGGTTTTCCTGGTGCTGGGCCTCCTGGCCTCCAGAATGACACCCATAACAGCTTTAGATAGAGGAGTTGGCTGGTTGGTTAGGTGATTTGCCATGCAGCCAGATTTAAAGTCTTCAGCTGGCTGTGCAGAATCTGACTGTTTTGCTGGGTGAGCAGGTGAGGAATTTGTGGTAAAATCCATGGTGGGCCGTGGGCCATGTTCCTTAGTATTGGGTACCAGTGCTGGCGTGGCCAGTCTGGAGCAATTAGTATCATTTGTGGCCTCTCTAATCTGACTTTCAGCAGCACCTTTGCTAGAAGAGGCAGTGGAGGAAAGGCATACACTGTCAGTGTTTTCCAACTGAATGCAAGGGCGTCCACTTTCCAAGCTTGTGGGTGGAATGTCCTTGTGCAAAATTTTTGAAGTTGGTAGTTTTAGGGGTTGGCAAACAGAGCTATGTCTGGGCATCCCCATTTTCAAGTTATCATTGCAAATACTTGTGGATCCAGTTTCCACTCGTGGGGATCCATGATGTTTCTGCTTAGGTCGTCTGCCAATGTGTTTTTCTTTCCTGGCAGGAATTGTGCTTGTAATTGAACCTGGTAAGTCAGTGCTGTGTTCCACAAGGTCATTGCTTGTCTGCATAGAGGGTAGGAGTGTGTACCCCCTTGCTTGTTTATGTACCACATTACTGTGGTATTGTCTGTCTTTATTATTAGCTGTCTTGGGTGTAAGAGGTCCTTGAAAGCTGTTAGGGCATTCTGTACAGCTAGCATTTCCTTTTGATTGATGTGCAGATGCCTTTGATTTGTAGTCAATTTGCCTTGAATGCACTGTCCTGCCATGTGTGCCCACCAGGCATAGTCCGATGCATCTGTTGTTATCGTTTGCCTGGCTGTGGGTAAGGTAAAAGGCTGACCCTTGTTGAGGTGACATGCCTGTGCCCACCATAGAAACTCCTGTTGAAGGCAGGGAATGAGTGGTATCATTGTTTCCAAGCTGTGGCTGTGTTGAGACCATACGCTTTTCGGGTAACATTGTAATTTCCTCATATGCAGTTTTGCAAATGGTATTAGTAGAATGCAAGATGTCATGTATCTCAAGGCCTGCAGAATTTTTCTTGCAGGGAGTTGGGTCTTTGTTGCCATTATTTTGAAGTATTGAGACAAATGTTGTTGCTTGTCTGGCATGAGATAAGCCATCTGGGCTGTTGTATTCAAGCTGGTACCCACGGATATTATGTTCTGTGAAGGCACTAGTTTTGATGTCTTTTCGTTTACTATGTACCCTAGGCAACTTAGAAAGTGTTTGACAAACGCCAGATGTTGTAAGAGAATGTCCTTGCTTTCTGCTTGAATAAGGCAGTCGTCCAAGTATGGGTATATTTGAATTCCTCTTTGTCTGCAGTATGCGATTACTGGTGCCAGGCATTTTGTGAAGATCCTGGGCACAGTAGATAAGCCAAAGGGCAGTGCAGAGAATTGATAATGGGTTGAACCTGCAATGAAACGGAGGTATCTTCTGCAATTTTGTCTGATAGGGACATGCAGGTATGCCTCCTTGAGGTCCAATGTTACTAGCCAAGCCTTCTTGCCCAACATGGGAAGAAGCTGCTGTAGTGTTAGCATCTTGAATTTGGGTACCTGTAAGAAGGTGTTTAGAACTGAAAGCTCCATGCTTTGTCCTTTCTGGGGACTAGAAAGAGTCTTGAGTAAAATCCTTGTCCTTGCTCCTGTGGAGGTACCTGTTGAATGGCTCTCATGTCCATGAGGGCTGTAATTTGTTTTTGTGCCTCTGCCCATTGATTTGGTGGCAGGTTTGGCATTCCTTTTATCCTTGGCAAGGTGTGAATGTGGAATCTGTATCCTTGAGACAATGTCTAGGACCCATTTGTCTTTTGTGATGATGTGCCACTTGTCTGTAAAAAGTGCTAATTTTCCTCCCAAGGGAGCTGCCAAGAGAGTTTTGCTTGGCAGTTTGAGGGTAAAGTCAGTGTGTTTGTCTTCTAGTAGTTTGGGGCCTGTCTTCTCCTCCTTTCTGGGTAGTGGCATCCCACTGGCGAGGTTTGTAATGGCCTTATGACTGACCTCTGTCCCTTGGGCGTCTGTATTTGCCCCTCTGTGGTCTGTCAGAAGCTGGAAAGGACCAATTTTTTTGTTAGCCAATTTCTGCTGAAACGAGGGGGTTGTACCTGTAAAAAATCCTTGACCGTCTGCATAGACTTTGCCTTATCTTCCATTTTCTTTAAAACCTCTTCAGCTTTGACACCAAATAAGACATCCTGTTGTAAAGGTGCATCTAATAATTTTGCTTTAACATGATCAGGCAGGGTTTGTTCTTTTAACCAAGCATGTCTACGTATGACAGACCCATTCACAGCTGCTCTACATGAAGCTTCCAAAGAATCAAATCCACATTGTAAAGTATGTTTGCCCACCTGTTCAGCTGCATGCAACAGATCCTGCATTTCCTTGAAATCAGACTGTTCAGAATGCGTGCTCATCTTTTGTTTTAATTGAGACATTAGGAATTGCTGATATTTCAGCATGTGAAACTGACAATTTAATGCTCTCATAGCAAGAGTAGCTGAGGTCTATACCTTCATTCCCCACCTATCTAGTGTTCTGGAGTCCCTTTCAGAGGGTACAGGATTTTTAGCCATAGAAGCCTTAGCCCCTTTGGGACCCTGAGAAATTGTTTCTGGGTCAGCAACAGGGCTTTTATAAAGGAATTTGTGTGTCAGGTACTCTGTAGTATCGGTCTGGTTTGGCTGGAGCAGGAGGTAGAGAGTCTGGATTTAGACTATATTCTAGGTAAACATTATCCACAATGTCTAAAACTGGAGGGATAGCAAGTGGTCTGTGCTGGGGAAGTAGAAGGAACTCTCGGAGCCTTTTCTTTGAGTCGGAGTAGTCCTGGCCTTCCCAGTGGAAATGTTCCCTCATGGTATGTAAAGTTTCCCCAAAGGAATAGTCTTCAGGGGGAGATGCTGAGGGGATAAGAGTCTTCAGCATCAGAATCTTCGTAAGTGGGAAAGGGGTAATCCTTTCCTCAGAGGAGTCTGAGGAAATTGAAACCTGGTCAGAAGAAAACTCAAACCCTGCACCTTGTGTTTGTAAGGCAAACACCTTAACCGTTAGGCCACCCTCCCACCTTTTTCACCCTCTTGTCTTGGCCTTTTGTCTGGAGGGGGTGGGAACCCCTGATTAGGGTGATCAAATCTTCAGCCATCTTAAGCATCTGTTTCTTAGGCATGGAGCCTTGAACTGGAGACTGATGTACAGTCTTTTTAGGTTTTAATGGAGTTTTAAGTTTAGCATACAATTTAATGGTGAGTGTAGTTGGTCTGAAGACACCTTCTGAAGCCGAAGGTGTTTCCACTGCACCGGATTCTCCTTCTGCTAAGGTGTCAGTAGGGCCTAATGAAGACGGCTGTGTTGGCCTAGTAGTCTCGGTTAGAGAATCCGAAGCTGTCTGGGGCTCCAATTCTGCGGGCGTCAGGGGCTGCGTAGGCGCCTCACTGAAAACCAGAGAACCGGCGAGAGGCCCAGCAGAGGCCTCGGAGTCTGGCCTGGTTCTTGGCTGTCTGTCCCTATCTTTGCATTTTTCATGCATGCCGGTCGTCGGATGCTCTGATGGCATGGTATAATTAAATTTCCTACCGAAGTAGTGTTGAGCTAAATCAAAACGACGCCTGATAGTACTTTTATTAAACCTAGCACAAAACTGACAACCAGTGACATCGTGGTCTGGGCCTAGGCAAGGAATACAATAAGAATGGAAGTCCTTATGAGGTATTTGCTTCCCACAAGAAATGCAATTGTTAACTTTTTCTGACATTGGTCTGAGGCAAGAAAAGGTTCCCCAATGGGGTACTTAGCTTTATTGAAGACTTCGGACTGAAATTCGATTTGAAAATCTCAGGTGTCGGCCGACCGGCACTTGCAAACTGCTTCTGCTTCGGGCACCGCGCGGCAAGAAAGACTGAAGAAAATGGCATCGGATGCCTCTTATATACCCCTGGCGCACTGACGTCAAGGAAGAAGCAAAAGCAACCGATGCTGGACCAAAACTTTGGAACTCAGGCTGACTGCGGGACCGCCTGATGGCAGGATAACCCAAGTGTGATGACTGCGGCAGGGTAACACGATGAACATCTGGGTTACTATATCAAACTACAGACCCAGGCTGCTTCTACTATAACTCAGGGAATTAAGGAACCAATTCGCTAAACAGTCAGAAAATTAAAAGCAAGCTTTGCTTCCTTTTTTCTTTTTGCTGGAAGCAGGCACCCCTTAAAACTACTAATTCCATGACTGCACAAACGTGAACTGAGAAATTTCAGAAAAGATTCGGTGCCAGCATGCATTGACTCAATAGCAATTTTCTATGGAGAGCAACTGATGAATAGCAGCAATTTCCCATTGAAAACTGCTACGGGGGAGTCTAAAGTTCACCAAGATGTGCTCAAGGAGTTAGAATCTTCTCCAGTTAGCTCTCAACATGGAGAAAGAAGCCACTTTAACTTCAGGTAAGCAGGTAATCCATAGAAATTCCCTGGGGAGAGGATGAGGGGTGCTATGACAATAGTAAGAGTAACAGTAACATTCTTACTACATATTTGAAAATATGACTATACCCCCTTCTCCTGCATTATGCAGCTGCCAGTATACTATTTTATTCCCGCAGTACCTGCTTGTAGCTTTCATGCCAATTCTCAGCAGTACAAAACTTTACAGACATAAACAATGTTCCTGACCAACTCAGTTCCTCCATAATACCTTTCATTTAGTTACTGGAATGTTAAAACGTCCGTTTTACTCTGTAAAGCCCCTCTGTAGTAAGCTACTCACATTTTGGAGTACCCAATATTCCGCGATGCACTCTCTCTCTGAAAGGATATCTTCTAAGCTGATCTCTTCAATATCGTTGGCAGTATAGCTGCAGGTGTAGGTGTAGGTGTAGGTGGACATCTCCTGGCCACAGACCACTATGAAGGGAAAATGTACATTTTAAGTTCTGAAGGCAATATTTAGAACCCTGAAGATAAACTGGAGAACATTTAGTCTAGAGATGCAAAAAGCAGACAAAGAGGCTGGAGAAACAAAGTTATGAAAGAAGCTGGGGACTAGTTTGAAGATACAGATCCCATTAGATAGAAAGGTAAGGGGACATTCAAACTAACATGAAGAATATAGTAAAGACTCAAACGTAAGGAGAAATAAATGATAAATACCAACCAATTTGCAGAGAGGGACTATACCTAGTTCACCTCTTCTTGGATTAAATCTTGGCAACAAGACCAAGTTGTGAAGCATCAGGGTGACAAAGGCAGGTGAACTAAATGTTTCCAGTGGTGATTAATTTCTTAACACCCCATCTATACATTTGGGCAGCTTTCATACTTTTCCTAAGTGCATCTACTAAAAGCCAGCTTTACCTCGTTTTTAAATTATGCAGAGTGGATTGCAATTCTGGGCAGAACTGCAAGTTGGGAATTAATTTACTAATGAAACTATGCAACTGCTGTTTAGACTTAAAATTCAATAAATAAATATTCAGCTACTGATAGTCAAAACAATCGTCAGACATAATCTATTAAAGTTTTGTACGTTATCATTTGCTTAAATTTGCAACTGCATAACCGCTTCACCCCCACCTCGTTATTCATGCATGCAAACCCTAACCCCTTTACCCCAACTCTACACATGGAAAATCCCTTTCCTAACAGTACCACTACACAAGACACTTAGACATAGAGAAGCAACATCAATCACACAACACTAAATTTATTCCCTAACCTAGCCATTGCACAAACACAAGGGTAAACAAGCCCTTACCCTAACCAAAAAACACTTTCACACACAAACTCCTACCTGCATCACCTCAAACCAAATTCAACACAATAACAAAACTGCGGTCAACCTTGGCCATGATCACACTGACATAACACTGACATACTATGTAAAAACTCAATTTCAGTCAACTAGTGAAATGTTCAACAGAACAAACCAACTATATATGAGCAATCACTTTGGTCAAAACTACCAAATGCCATCATCTGTTTGGTCAACAGTGCAAAGGATAGACATGAGTGCAATGGAGTTTCCGGGGTTGGGGAACATGTCCCCAGGAATTGTGAGAACTTTAGATTAGTATATATAAATAGCAGGGGCTCTGGGAGAGGCAGGGATTTAATTTGCATGCAGAGAAGACTTTCTTCAGGCATACACACTGCACTGTCAATTTGCTTTATCTACTTTTTTGTGATAAACATTGTGGATGTCAACTTTCAGGTGTTTGTAACTGCTAAGAGTAAAAACACTGACCACAGGGTCATTTATACTTTACCTGGGAGCTCTGCATGATTAAGGGACATGATCAGAGACATGGAGGCTGAGGAAATCAAACTCTGGCTTGCAGAAGTAGCTCATCATCTCAAAGCCTTAATTCTCTCTGCTAACTTCCACAATATTCTACCTGCCAAACTCAAATGCAACAAAATCTTAGCACAAGATATACTCAATGCATATGACCACAATTTACATTGCCAAACTGTCTAATACGAGACAAGGATTCTATGTGGGGGCCCTCCCCAACTTACAAGTCCAAACTAAAAGAAATCACAACACATGGAATCACTGCTGGTGCACCACAGAACAATGCTGCAGCAGCGACATGCAGTGCACCACAGCACAACGCTGCAGCAGGGATGCGTGGCACACCACAGCACAATGCTGCAGCACTGATGGAGCAGCGACTCTAGCAAGCATCTAAGTATATACTAACTGCACACACAACAGTATAATCTTCATTAGTGTGCCAGACAAGAGACCAATAGTGATTTCAAAACAGTACAACTTTATTTTTAAATCAAAATACAAATACTCGGGAATGGCATGATTCACTATATGACAAAAGCACACAAAGCTGTATGCAGACAGTGAGGGATATCAGAACTAGTTGCAGACTCATAGCAATCAGACTCCATTGCAAGGATGGGGCAGTATTCATAATCTCAGCCTATGCCCCACAAGAGGGTTATGAAAGTTTTTAGAAAGAGTGCATTCAGGCAACAGTTGCTGGACTTGCTACATAAAGCAGGACATGAATTGGTGTTGCTAATGTTTGACCTGAATGTACATATTATGATGGACAGAACAGGATACGAGGACTGCTTGGGTCCACGTGGTAAAGGCAATAGGAATAAAGGAGAGGCCATTCTAGACTTCTGTCTGGCAAATGGCTTGATGGTTCAGCAACAGGGTCACAAAATCACATACAAGATTGGCCAACATGCAACTCAGGTAGACTAAGACTGGGGTAGAATCACTGATTGCAAAGTAATTCCCTGTGAAACAGTCAGCCCACAGCTTAAACCACTGGATGCCACAATCAGCTACAAGCAAGGGTTAAAGAAGGTTCAAAGGTCAACTTCAGAGCTTTGAATATGTCCTTTGAATGGGACAAAGCACTTAGCTTGAGGTGTATGCAGTCATTTGCTTCAGCATTAAAACCACGTATGTGGTATGAACTGCTACTGCTGCATTTCACCATTCCAGCACACACACACACACACACACACACACACACACACACACACACACACACACACAGGTAATTTAATTAAAACATGCAATATTGACCACTTATCACTGAAAACATTGACATCTACACATCACTACACGTGCTAAGAATTGGCCTCAGTGCATGTAAAACCTAAACTTATTAAAAAGAAACATCACTTTTGCAGCAGCAACTCCACTCCACATGGGGATGTAAATGGTGCTGAAAGTCGTCACACACACAATTTTAATTTCACACTCACTAAAGAGCAAAAGTGTCGTTTAGGCAGTTTAAAACGGCTTTATCAATCTTGCACACATTTTATTAACATTCTTGTTTTAATATTACACCAATCAGGGTGCCAATTTACAGGTCGCCCATTTACCTATGAAGCTAATGGCACGTATTACATGATGCAGAGGGCAGTCTGCAACCTCTTGCTGGAAAAATGCCAATGTTCTTTTTTCAGGCACAACACTGCAAGTGGGTTACATGCCAAGGAAAGCACGTAACCCGGAAGGATACACTGCACCCAGTATCAATCCCTTTTAACTAAGGGAAGCCAATAGCTAAAATGACATTTACTTCTGTGTATAGTTACCATAAAATTAGGAAAATGTGCTACTTAAGCCAACATTTGGAATACAGTTATCACGATTTCAACCCTTATTTAGCACAGTACAGGTGAAAAATGCTACAACAGAGTGTACATTTCACATTTGATGGTACAGGAAAACGGAGAACAGAAATCATATCCATTGCTGTCGCCAATGAAAAAAAGCAGGATAGGTAGGAGGGCTGAGGTGGGATGGGCTGTCCAGGGGAAGGATTGAAAAGGCTGGTAACAATTTTGATTTTAGTGGGTTACTTTCTTTAAAGAAGAAAAATAATAAGGGCAGAAAGGTGGGGGGAGGTAATGGGTCAGTGCACAAAATTTCTTCAGGAAAGGCTGAAATATTTCATATGAGGTCAGAGCTTTGATTTGTTGATAATATTTAGTTATCACTATAAAGTGGCTTGGTGGAACAGAAGACATATTTAAAGCATTTTCCTGTTTTGAGAAAGTGGGATTATTTCTAAATAGGCAAAAGTTTAATTTAGCTGCTAATTCAAGCTAGGATCTTAACCCATGGCTGTAAAGTTTGCAAGAGAAGAAAAACTGCAAGCAGAATGTTTTCTCATCCCCCACTTCCTGCAGTGTAATTAGGTTTTATAGGGGTAGATTTGGTGGAGACAAAACAGACCAGATAGCACTATGCACTTACAAAAGGAAAGGGGGGGAAGTTTTATGGCATTCCACTTGCAGTTCTTGGGAGGAATGCTTTAAAGCCTTAGTAAAACCTTAGTAATTTTGAGGCACTGTAAAGGCCCTTGAGTTGCAAAACTTCCTTACAGTCACTCTGTTAGCTCACATATTTTTGTAAGTTGATAGATGTGCAAATGCACGGTCTTACCTTTAGATATCCACATCAATTGGGCGGCAAGAATTCAGCAATACAAACAAGGAAGCTTAGTCCAGCAGAAAGAGGAAAATGATAATTTTGAGTACTCCAGAATTACTTGGAAATCTGGTGGCATGTAAAGATGTTAATAATAAAAATAAATAAATAAAATAAAGTTAATAAAAATAATAATACTTCAATCTGTTAATGTTTGGATGGGAAATCGCAAATTGACCCCCCCCCCCCATCTCTGGTGGACAGAGAATGACTAAGTAAATTAATCCCCAACTGATATACTCCCACATAACCATTAGCTACCTCTTTACTAACATACCCAACCATATAGGTGCCCAAGGAACTCTGGGACAAAACTGGGGTGGGAGCATGGTTAGGCTTGTAAAGACCATGATGGCTGTTAGCCTAGTATAGGTTCATAGGTTCATACTAGGGTATCTGCCCTAGGGCATTTATAAGCCTAGCCAGAATGTGTTTGGCTTTCGCCACCCATTTTAAATTAATTTTGCTATGCCCTTTTTCGAGGTTAGTATACTGTGCCTCTGTCTAACAGTGACACAGAAGTGATACCCGGGGTAAACCTACGATCTCCCATCCACTCATCAAGATTCCTCTTGAAGAGAGTCAATGAGGGACTCTGCCTATCCTGGACTGGGATTTTATTCCAGAGTGAAGGGAGCCTCTGGGTTATGAATCTGTCCCTCCAGCATGTCCTATTTATTTCAGTGCTGAGGTTCAAGTCTCTTGAGCGTAGCTCGATGGGATTTGGATTTTCTGAGGTGCAGCATGTCCATTAATTCGGGTTGGACATGGCTTTATACGTCAGGCACAGATCGCCTCTGAACAGGCGGTATGCCACTGAGTAGAGCTGGAGTTTCTTTAACTGGGCAGCATATGGCATCTGCTTGAGCCCTTTGATCCTCTTGGTGAGGTACTTTTGGGGTCTTTCCAGTTGCTGCAG
Organism: Protopterus annectens; assembly: GCF_019279795.1. Taxonomy (NCBI): domain Eukaryota; kingdom Metazoa; phylum Chordata; order Ceratodontiformes; family Protopteridae; genus Protopterus; species Protopterus annectens. The sequence goes on from NC_056726.1 coordinate 1,005,168,722, forward strand.
GTGTCTGGTAAGGTACATCCCAAAAGGGCATTGTACTCAATTATGGGCCTGATGAGGGATGAGTAAAGAGGCACGATGACCTCCCCTGATCTAGATGTGAATCCCTTCATGATTAGGTGGGCTATATAAAATGTTTTTCTAACCACTTTGGCCACCTGGTTGTCAAATGAGAGATTGCTATCAACTTGGGTCCCCAGGTCCCTAATTACTTCTTCTGTACTTAATGGATTACCACCTATGTGGTAATTTGTGGGCACTTTGTTTTTGCCAAAGGGGATGACTATACACTTTTTGGCATTTAGCTTGAGGCCATGGCTCTGGCACCAGTTGCCTGTTTCTATGAGGCCCTTTTGGAGGATGCTTGTGTTGGCTGGAGAGTCGATCTGCGAACTTGGTCAGCCACAGTCCTTCCATGTTGGCCTGTACCTCCGAGAAATATATACCGAATAAGAGAGGTCCCAGGACTGAGTCTTGTGGGACACCACTTGAAACTGGTTTGGAGTCTGACATGGCTCCAGCAATTCTAACCATGTGGGTTCTGTCCTTGAGCCAGTTTGCAATCCATCTAGTGACATAGGGGTTTATATTTAAGCTGGTGAGCTTATCTATAATGCCCGAGAGGGGTATTGTATCGAAGGCTTTTGTGAGGTCCAGGTAGGCTGTGTGGACCACCTTCCCCTCGTCAATGGCCTTGGTGACTGTTTCAAAGAAATCAACCAGGTTTAAGAGGCAGGATCTGCCCTTAACAAAGCCGAACTGGGTAGGATCCAGTGTCTGTAGGTCCCCAATATCTTTATTTATGAGGTCCATGATGATCCTTTCCATAGCTTTGCAGACCAAGCTAGTCAGGCTTATGGGACGATAGTTTCCAGGATCCGTTGAGGCACCACCTTTATGGAGAGGGACCACTGTTGCTGCACGCCACTCTTTGGGCACATATCCTGTAGTAAGGCTGAGATTGAACAGTAGTTTTATGTTTGGGTTTAGCTCTTCTTGGAGTTCATGTAGGACGCAGCCCAGGACACCGTCTGGTCCCATTCATGCTGTGTTTTGTGCTTTGGAGAGGGCAGTTCTTACCTGAGCATCTGAGATGTCAGGGGGGCAGCACTCTGCTGGGATAGATATTTGCCCTTTTGGTGGGGAGGGGGGGGAGAAGTTTGTGCTGAACCTGTCAGCTAAGATGTTGGCAATGTCTGTGGGTTTGGTGTATTTTTTGTCATTTTGGACTAATTCTGAGCATATCTGGGAATTACCACCCAGGTTCCTAACATAACTAAAGAAAGCCTTGTGATTATCCTTAGCGTACTGTGCAATTTTTCTCTCAAAGCTGGCCTTAGACAATTTTATGAGTGCCCGTAGTTTTTTGCTAATACTGATCAGTGATGCCTTCCCTTTTTGGGATTTTGCTCTATCATTTAGTAGCTTCCTCCTATTATTGTATAGTTTGTTTATGGCTGGGGTCCACCAGACAGGATGTCTGCCTTTGGAGGATTGGGTCTTGGTTTTATTTGGGATCACATGATCCATGCATTCCTGAAGGTGTTCATAGAATGCATTTATAAAGGATTCTGCGGTCTGGGCCGTATTTTCCACAGGCCCGGGGGCTTTGAAGGATTCCACTTCGGTTTTGAGGAGTGTGAAATTTGCTTTAGAGAAGTTTTTCACTGTGGTTTTCTGGGCAGGGTTGGGGTTGGGATGTGAATATCCAGTGAGATTAGTTTATGGTCTGATCTTACCAGTGAGGGATACACTTCTGGTCTGGAGCATAGAGGCCCCATGTTGGTGATGATCAGGTCCAGTATGTTTTCCCCTCTTGTGGGAGTGGTAACAAGTTGTTCCATAGCATTTGAGTTTATAAATTCTAGGAACCTTTGGGCTAGGGTGTTGGAGCTAGAGTAATGCTCCCAGTCTATGTTTGGGTAGTTGAAGTCACCCAATATAATGGTGTTTGGAGAGACCTTCATATTTTCCATTGTTCTCAGGAAGGCCGAGTGGGGTTCCTGGGTTTGGGAGGGTGGTCTGTAGCAGGCTATAAACTGGAAGGCAGTTTTACCCACTGTTAGTTGCACATGGATAGTCTCTGATGCTTTGTGCTTTGCCACCAACCTGGAGGTGTGGGTATCTTTGATGAATATCGATACTCGCCCTCCTTTTGTGGTTCTGTCCAAGTTTTGGGGCCGAAAAGCATGGTATGAGGTATAACCTGGTAGTGCTGGGGTGCTCTCAGGAGCCCTGAACCAGGTTTCTGTTACTGCACAGATATCGATATTCTCCATGCTAAGGAGAGTTTCGAGTGCGTGCATCTTGAGGTTTAGACTTCTGGCGTTGAGTAGCATTACTCTTAGTTTCTTATCCCTTGTGATACCTATGGAGGTGGGTTTGTCTTTTGAGCCTTGCCTAAAAAAGGCACTATGGGGGTAGCAAGAGCCTTTGCCAATATCCGAAAGCCCAGGGGTGACAGGTGCAAGCCATCCCTAGCGAAACATCGTGGCTTGTTGAGCATATCATCCCAAGCTGACAGGCATTGGATCCCCTTTGAAGGACACCAGTACTTAAGCCAGTTGTTGAAATTGATAATCTTGTCTTCATATTGTGGCATCATTCTTGGTGAGGGTAAGATGCTACTCAAGGTCCGGGTCATACCGGCCTGGGCTACATGCTCAGAGTGGTCCTCTATGTCTCTTTTCATGTAGTCCAGGGAGGTACTTCTCAGGTCATTCACACCAGCATGGACAATGACTGAGTCATATTTGTACTTGCCTTGGAGTGACCTGAGTGCTTGTGTTATGTGGCGGATCCTAGCGCCCAACAGGCTGCTCACCGTGACCCTCTCCTTGTTCAGCCTGGTGAGCGGGACGTCAGTATGCCTGACGATAGAGTCACCTATTAGAAGTGTATCAGGTGTGTTGTTTAGTCTTAAGGGCTGTGACTGTTCGGCACACTGGCTTTGTGAGATATGTGTTGCACATGTTTTGTTTTGGGGTAGTGTTTGCTTTGGTGTCTGCTTTGGAGGTCTCTGCTGCTTAGGCAGATCTTTATTTAGAGCCTCCGAGTATGTTTTTGTGTGATTATGTGTTTGGTTTGCTGTCGTGGTAGGTCTATGTGAGACTGGAATTGTAGTGAGTGTGGTTTCCTTCTCCTCCTGACTGGTTATGCCAGTACTGAGTTGAGAGAGCTTAGCCTCCAGTTTGGCTATATGGTTGCATCTCTCACATGTGTTGGAATTTGTTGGGAGGAGGAGAGGGTTGTCTGTGTACATGAGGCAGTTGTAACATTGCCTCAAGATTCCCAGATTCACCAGCTGGACCGGAGTGGAGATTGACAACTGACCTTTGGACATGCTAGAATAATATTGGGAATTCCTTTATAATTGAAAACAAGGACCAGTGGGGAGTGAGGGTGTAGTGCTTTTAATTTTTAGTGCTGACTTATATAATTGCTTTAGTGAGCAAGTGCCAGGTAACTTAAGTGCAATGTGTTACAGGTAACTTAAATGCAAAAATGACAAACAGTAACTTTCTTTAAAGTGAAACAAGGAAATAAGTACAGTAAGCAATGCAGATATCACTAGTGATCCACAGAAGTGCTGAGAAGCCACGTATTAGGTGGAATTAGCGTTCCAGGGAAATAACAAGCAAACAAACAACAAGCATATAAACAAAGCTAGATTCAGCAGGCCTGGATCTAGTCTATGCTACAGCAAACAAGGTGTACCAATTTCAGTAAGATACAGTTCAAATATTCAGGCACTGTAAACCTTTAACCAGAAATTCCCAGCTCAGAAGGGCAGAGTCCAGCCTCTTCTCCCACAAGAGTGCCGTCCATGAACCTTCTTAATGTAAAATAACTGGCCTGAAGCCCAAGTGCTTAAACCAGAACTAATACACTTTAAGAATAACAGACACTGGGCTCTCAATCAGCAGTTCCCAACTTAGAAGAATGAAAGCTACTTGTCCTGCCACTACAGTGCATGCCACAAACCTTCCTAATGTAAAACAACTGGTATGAAGCCCAAGTGCTTAATCCAAAAGACTTAGAATGATAGCTACACTTTAATCAAGTTACTACCAAGCAATAATAAATACAATTGAATACTTTAAAGAATGCCTGGATTAGTGCTCAAGTTACACAAACAAAGCTAGATCCAGCAGGCCCGAATCCAGTCTATGCCACAGCAAACAAGGCGCACCAACTTCAGTAACAAGAAGCAGTTCAGATATGCATGCACTATAAGCCTTTAACCAGAAATTCCCAGCTCAGAAGGGCAGAGTCCAGCCTCTCCTCCCACAAGAGTGCAGACCACGAACCCTCTTAATGTAAAATAACTGGCCTGAAAGCCCAAGTGCTTAAACCAGAATTAATACACTTTTAGAATAACAGACACTGAGCCCTCAATCAGCAGTTCCCAACCTAGAAGGATGTAAGCTACCTGTTCTGCCACTACAGTGCAGACCACAAACCCTGTCAGTGCAAAACAACTGGTCCGAAGCCCTAGTGTTTAAACCAAAAGGCTTAGAATGAGTTACACCAAGCAGTAATAAATACAATTTAGTACTTTTAAGATGATGCAAAAGTAAAATAAAGTAGGTAGAAACACAAGTACAGTAAAAGCAGATGAAATTTTTTTTTCTGAACAAGTGCTGAAATCAAAGAAACAGATTTGAGTGCTGAAACTAGAAAACTGGCTAGTTATAAGAAAAACAAAACTAAGCTAGAAGGCTTCCCTCCAACACAGAAGGGCTTGGGGCTCAGAAGCCTACAAATAGTCTATACCACTTAACAGGAAAGGCAGGAAACAAGCTTAATTTTTTTTTCTGTTTCCCAGATGCTCTCTTTGTACACAGTAGGAGTGCCTGAAATCAGAATATGATCTCACTGCACTCAGTTGAGTGAGCAAATGAGATGGGTCCAGAAGGAGTATCCAAACACAAATTTACAAGAGGGGCGGGCAGTTTCAAGGCCACTAAGATTAACACCAAAACAAAAACAGGAAGGGTGGGTGGGACTAACTGAAGAGCAGAGTCAAAACTTCCAGTTCAGTTAATATTCCTGCAACACAGTTAAAATCAATTTAAATACTGTATTTTTGAAAAAAAGTGCAGATAAAGGTACTTAAATTCTCTTATACGTCCAGTTGAATACAGCTGGTTCTTAGCCGGCCAAAGCTGAGGTTTTTAAGCAGAAAATATTTCACACTGTACCACTTAAATAGGCAAGGACAGGAAATCAAAGAATGTGGCTACCCCCACACCTGTAATTACTAGCAAATAACAAAATTCAGCAAACCCTGACCAACTTCCTGTTCAGTTAATATTCCTGCAACACAGTTAAAATCAATTTAAATACTGTATTTTTTGAAAAAAAAAGTGCAGATAAAGGTACTAAAATTCCCTTATACGTCCAGTTGAATACAGCTGGTTTTTAGCCGGCAAAAGCTGAGGTTTTTAAGCAGAAAATATTTCACACTGTACCACTTAAATAGGCAAGAGCAGGAAATCAAAGAATGTGGCTACCCCCACACCTGTAATTACTAGTAAATAACAAAATTCAGCAAACACTGACTAACTTCCAGTTCAGTTAATATTCCTGCAACACAGTTAAAATCAATTTAAATACTGTATTTTTGAAAAAAGAAGTGCAGATAAAGGTACTTAAATTCTCTTATACGTCCAGTTGAATACAGCTGGTTCTTAGCCGGCCAAAGCTGAGGTTTTTACTATAAGCCACTGCATTTTAAGGTCTTCAGAATTCTAACTACATAAATCAAGCAAATAGTTGCTATCAACCAATAGTTTCTTTATTTACAGGGTGAAGAAGTCCAGTTTTGTTTCAAAGCTTGTATGGTGATTCTGAATCACAACCATATGGTGCTGTGTGTCAGATATAATTTGTTGAGGATCCATTCTTTTTAGGCAGCAGATACCAGTGGTTAGTATCTCACAAAAGGGGGCACTTTAACACTTTTCAGTCTGTGATAATAGTTCTGGGACCATTTGCATGATTTTATAAATATCTATATTACTGTCACGATTTGGTGCTAGGAAGTCATGGTGTGCTCGTCTTGCTGGCTGGCTGTATCCATTCTGAGCTGCTTGCTTTTAACATTTCCATGCTTTGTATCTCATTTTGTAAGGAGCTTTTAAGTCAGAGGTGAATCAAAGTATGCACTAATGCTTAAGGCATAAGCCAGGGATTGTGGGTTCGAGTCCCATCTGGGGTGATATAATGTTGATGATACAAGTGAAGTTTTTCCAATGATGATGATAATAATAATAATAATAATAATAATAATAACAACAATAATACTCTATGGTGATGGCCAGAAGGTCCTCTGTCATTAGGTAGAGGTTGCAGCATTCCTTTCAACTTCTTGGTTTAAGAAGTCTGGTCAAAACCAAATAAATGTGTAAGTATTAATGAAATTCACTTAGAAAGTTGTTAGAGGACTATAGAGGCTGTGACGGTGTGCATCTTCTGAGTATTAAAAAAAATGTCACACTAGAATTAACTTTGGGTGTTGGATGTGGTAGTTTACATGGTGTTATTATGCAGTGCCATCATGCAGGTTATATGGTTTAGCTTGTTGTGTAGTAAATTGCCACTGAGTAATATTGTGGTTAAGATAGATTTTCAGCATTTTTTAATCATTTTGCATTATTTTGCAGATATCTATTTGGAGATCTTCAGGAGGATGGGTCAGGGCTATATACACTCTGATGACCTTCCCTCACCTTTTTATTAGCAACCAGATGAATAAATGTTGGCACGAAATGAAGTGGTTAAAAAAACAAATGACATTTTAGTCTGTATGGTAGCAGATATGTAGACAAGTAAACTCAAATGCTGCATCTGATATCTAAATACAAGAAGCATTTATATAAAAGTGCACATGGGTGCGTGTATGTGTATATTTGTATATAGATGTGTATTTATGTATGTATATATATATGTATGTGTGTATTTATGCATGTGTATAGATATGGTTATATGTATGCATGTGTGTATGTATTATATATTTGTAATATATGCATGTGTGTATCTATTATATATTTGCAATATATATCTATACATAGAGGTATGAATATGGTGTATGTGTGTGGGTATTATAACTACATATAGGTATGGATATTTCTGTATATGTATTTATATATGTATGCATATATTATACAGCTTGGTGTTTATAAGTATGTATGTATGTATGTATGTATGTATGTATGCATGTGTGCGTATATACATATATATGGGTATATGTACGTATACTTAACTTTGGTAAGTTAACTCACCTGGCCATTACTGGAATGAATTACAATGTAAATTTAGGCATCAGTGCATGGCATCTGGAAGACAAACTGCACGGCCAAGGCATGTTTCATCTCTCAACCCCCCCAGGACTCTTCAGCTGGACTTTCCACAGGCCAGACAGCCCCAAGGGATTGTTGCCAGGGGACTTACCAGCCTGGCAATGGTGCCTTGGCAGATTATAAGGTGGCCCAGAGGAATTGTGAAATGTAAAAGTTGTTATGATGTGGGTATGTTGAATCAGAAGGGCCAGATATCGACGTGCTGTCGGTTGTCCTGTAGGTTTAGGGGAATGCTATGAAAGAAATAAAATGGCCTCCCTGACATTCCTGCCTTGCGCATATCTCACAATAAATTGGCTTCTATTTGAGAAAGGTCATTGGCAGCAAATAGCAATAAACACATGGCTGTGGCCATTTAATCCATCTGAGATCTCTGTGTTTTTATTGAATATGCAGCTTATAGTAACCCTGACATGTAAAGCATGCAACTTCTATACATTTACTGTCAATGGTGCCAGGGAATAAATTTTCTGAGCTGGTTTTTGGATATGGCTCAAAGGCTGATACAGATCGTTAAATGAATTATGAACATTATGTTAAATGTTTTATGTGAAACAACACCTAAAAGATCATTCTGTTGGCATCAAGAGCAAGGTAAGGTATTGGTTCACTAAACTTTATTAAAAGCAGGTAGAGCTGTACCAATCTCAGACAAAGAGAAACTCCAATAAGGAAGCTATCATAACAACCGGGAGTCTGGTGAGCATTAAAAAACACTCTTAAGAACTGCAAAAATACGTAATTTCATGCACGTGGAAATTCTTCTCTGGAAAAAGTAAATTAGCAGTTAAATAATTGCTTTACAGCTATCCCCGTTAAGCAGTTTCTTTATTTTCTGAGTAGCAAAAATAAAAGTCTTAATCATTCAATGAAAAGATTGGTAGCTTCCATGCCCCCCCCCAACACATCAATCAGGCGTGACTGACCCCTACCAGGAGAATGCAACAGCAAACAGTACTGTGGATTTGGGTGTTCAACAGTGGAGAGGCACTAACCGCTGCACCACCATGGCCATTAAAGGACAACCGCACCCACAGACTCAAAAACATGTTTATTTCATCATGGTTTGGTGTTTCCTACATTCTGACACTACGTTGGGACTATTTAGAGCTTTTTAGATATTTTTATATGCAATTTCTGACTCTGACACATGGGGTCTGACATCTTGAATTAATTCTGACTGTTTAGTCTGCCTCTAAGTATCCCAGAATACATTATTTGTCTCCAAAAAATTGCATCAGATCTGCCACATTTTCCTTAAAGTTCCTGTAAGTTCACCGATTTTACAGTCATTCATTGTTGTGTTACAGTCACCTACTTTTGGTTAAAATGTTATCCTTTTTCAATGACTACTTCAAATACAAGCAGTGCAAATGCTACAGAACAGAACTGAAAAGTGCATGTTATTGCCATTTCTTCTTAGAAATGCTAACTTGATTTCTTTTGTGAAGGCTGAAATCTAGTTCAAGGTATCTCCCCTCCCCCTACACACCGACCTTCCCTAGCTGTTGAAGAGCCAAGGGTAATTTGACCCATTATCTGCATGTGATTGACAGCTCACAGCAGGTGACCAGACTAATGTACCATTTTCTTGTCAGCCTTTCCTTCTTCCTCACAGTGGGAGACTTTTTTTGTTGCACTCCTCCTGCCAAATTTAGAATCAAGCTCCACAGCACTGGGAATAATTCCTATTTTGCAAAGTATCAAACTCCCACTTACTTTTCCTTCCTGTTTGATTAAATAGCTAACAAATGATGCACTATAAACACAAAATATTTCACAGACTTGCATGACAGCACCCACATGCTTTTTTAAGTGGTAATTTAAGAAAATTACGTATTGCATATTTCTTGTAATCTGATGTAGTGTTATCATTAATTGTGACAGACATCTGCTTCTTATCTAAAAACTTGCAATTAATGTCTACACGTGGTCATTGCAAATTTATGCTCTTTAGTTTTTGCAGCTATTACTGTGTTTCTGCCTGTACTTTGTCACATATCGGTACTGCTCTTCAGGAAAGTGAGATTATAGTTTGACATTTTGCTAGGTTAAGAGTGGGATGGGCAAGGCAGCTCTGACATCACAATGTCCACAAGGTCCACTAGCTCTTCTATACAGCATGCAAATCAGGTGAGGATTACATCAGAGTAACAGCTCTGGCATATGTGACATGACATCTAGAGGTTTTTCAACTTTATTTATTTTATTTTATTTTACATTTGTTAACCGGGGGTGTCTGACTGAGCCGAGCCATTTTTCAGCAGAGGCCCGGGGAGAAAAGCTCCACAAAGAAACATTACAGATACATTTAGTTATTTAGACATGATCAGTAGGTTCATAGGTTCATACTAGGCTATCTGCCCTAGGGCATTTATAAGCCTAGCCAGAGTGTGTTTGGCTTTCACCACCCATTTTAAATGAATTTTGCTATGCCCTTTTTCAAGGTTAGTATACTGTGCCACTGTCTAACAGTGGCACAGAAGTGATACCCGGGGTAAACCTACGATTTCCCATCCACTCATCAAGATTCCTCTTGAAGAGAGTCAATGAGGGACTTTGCCTAACCTGGACTGGGATTTTATTCTAGAGTGAAGGGAGCCTCTGGGTTATGAATCTGTCCCTCCAGCATGTCCTATTTATTTCAGTGCTGAGGTTCAAGTCTCTCAAGTGCATAGCTCGATGGGATTTGGATTTTCTGAGGTGCAGCATGTCCATTAATTCCAGGTTGGACATGGCTTTATACGTCAGGCACAGATCGCCTCTGAGCAGGCGGTATGCCACTGAGTAGAGCTGGAGTTTCTTTAACCGCGCAGCATATGGCATCTGTTTGAGCCCTTTGATCCTCTTGGTGAGGTACTTTTGGGGTCTTTCCAGTTGCTGCAGGTGTCTGGTAAGGCACATCCCAAAAGGGGCATTGTACTCAATTATGGGCCTGATGAGGGATGAGTAAAGAGGCACGATGACCTCCCCTGATCTAGATGTGAATCCCTTCATGATTAGGTGGGCTATATAAAATGTTTTTCTAACCACTTTGGCCACGTGGTTGTCAAATGAGAGATTGCTATCAACTTGGGTCCACAGGTCCCTAATTACTTCTTCCGTACTTAATGGATTACCACCTATGTGGTAATTTGTGGGCACTTTGTTTTTGCCAAAGGGGATAACTATACACTTTTTGGCGTTTAGCTTGAGGCCATGGCCCTGGCACCAGTTGTCTGTTTCTATGAGACCCTTTTGTAGGGATGCTTGTGTTGGCTGGAGAGTCAATTATGGCACCCAGTTTGCAGTCATCTGCGAATTTGGTCAGCCACAGACCTTCCATGTTGGCCTGTACCTCCGAGAAATATATACCGAATAAGAGAGGTCCCAGGACTGAGCCTTGTGGGACGCCACTTGTAACTGGTTTGGAGTCTGACATGGCTCCAGAAATTCTAACCATGTGGGTTCTGTCCTTGAGCCAGTTTGCAACCCATCTAGTGATATAGGGGTTTATATTTAAGCTGGTGAGCTTATCTATAATGCCCGAGTGGGGTATTGTATCAAGGCTTTTTATGAGGTCCAGGTAGGCTATGTGGACCACCTTCCCCTCGTCAATGGCCTTGGTGACTGTTTCAAAGAAATCGACTAGGTTTAAGTGGCAAGATCTGCCCTTAACAAAGCCGAACTGGGTAGGATCCAGTGTCTGTGGGTCCCCAATATCTTTATTTATGAGGTCCATGATGATCCTTTCCATAGCTTTGCAGACCAAGCTAGTCAGGCTTATGGGTCGATAGTTTCCAGGATCCGTTGAGGCACCACCTTTGTGGAGAGGGACCACAGTTGCTGTACACCACCCTTTGGGTACATATCCTGTAGTAAGGCTGAGATTGAACAGTAGTTTTATGTTTCGGTTTATCTCTTCTTGAAGTTCATGTAGGATGCAGCCCGGGACACTGTCTGGTCCCATTGATGCTGTGTGTTTTGCTTTGGAGAGGGCAGCTATTACCTGAGCATCTGAGATGTCAGGGGGGCAGCACTCTGCTGGGATAGATATTTGCCCTTTTGGTGGGGAGAAGTTTGCGCTGAACCTGTCAGCTAGGATGTTGGCAATGTCTGTGGGTTCGGTGTATTTTTTCTCATTTTGGACTAATTCTGAGCATATCTGGGAATTCCCACCCAGGTTCCTAACATAACTAAAGAAAGACTTGTGATTATCCTTAGTGTCCTGTGCAATTTTTCTCTCAAAGCTGGCCTTAGACAATTTTATGAGTGCCCGTAGTTTTTTGCTAATACTGATCAGAGAAGCCTTCTCTTTTTGGGATTTTGCTCTATCATGTAGTAGCTTCCTCCTTCTATTGTATAGTTTGTTTATGGCTGGGGTCCACCAGACAGGATGCCTGCCTTTGGAGGATTTGGTCTTGGTTTTATTTGGGATTGCATGATCCATGCATTCCTGAAGGTGTTCATAGAATGCATCTGGGCCATATTTTCCACAGGCCCGGGGGCTTTGAAGGATTCCACATCGGTTTTGAGGAGTGTGAAATTTGCTTTAGAGAAGTTTTTCACTGTGGTTTTCTGGGCACGGGGTGGGGTCGGGATGTGAATATCCAGTGAGATTAGTTTATGGTCTGATCTTACCAGTGAGGGATACACTTCTGGTCTGGAGCATAGAGTCCCCATGTTGGTGATGATCAGGTCCAGTATGTTTTCCCCTCTTGTGGGAGTGGTAACAAGTTGTTCCATAGCATTTGAGTTTATAAATTCTAGGAACCTTTGGGCTAGGGTGTTGGAGCTAGAGTAATGCTCCCAGTCTATGTTTGGGTAGTTGAAGTCACCCAATATAATGGTGTTTGGAGAGACCTTCATATTTTCCAGTGTTCTCTGGAAGGCCGAGTGGGGTTCCTGGGTTTGGGAGGGTGGTCTATAGCAGGCTATAAACTGGAAGGCATTTTTACCCACTGTTAGTTGCACATGGGTAGTCTCTGATGCTTCGTGCTTTGCCACCAACCTGGAGGTGTGGGTATCTTTGATGAATATTGATACTCCCCCTCCTTTTGTGGTTCGGTCCAAGTTTTGGGGCCAAAAAGCATGGTATGAGGTATAACCTGGTAGTGCTGGCGTCCTCTCGGGAGCCTTGAACCAGGTTTCTGTTACTGCACAGATATTGATGTTCTCCATGCTAAGGAGAGTTTTGAGTGCGTGCATCTTGAGGTTTAGACTTCTGGCGTTGAGCAGCATTACTCTTAGTTTCTTATCCCTTGTGATACCTATGGAGGTGGGTTTGTCTTTTGAGCCTTGCTTAAAAAAGGCACTATGGGGGTGGCAAGAGCCTTTGCCAATATCCGAAAGCCCTGGGGTGACAGGTGCAAACCGTCCCTAGCGAAGCATGGTGGCTTGTCGAGCATGTCATCCCAGGCTGACAGGCATTGGATCCCCTTTGAATGACACCAATACTTAAGCCAATTGTTGAAATTGATCATCTTGGTCTTCATATTGTGGCATCATTCTTGGTGAGGGTAAGATGCTACTCAAGGTCAGGGTCATACCGGCCTGGGCTACATGCTCAGAGAGCTCCTCTATGTCTCTTTTCATGTAGTCCAGGGAGGTACGTCTCAGGTCATTCACACCAGCATGGACAATGACTGAGTCATATTTGTACTTGCCTTGGAGTGACCTAAGTGCTTGTGTTATGTGGCGGATCCTAGCGCCCGACAGGCAGCTCACCGTGACCCTCTCCTTGTTCAGCCTGGTGAGCGGGACGTCAGTGTGCCTGACGATAGAGTCACCTATTACAAGTGTATCAGGTGTGTTGTTTAGCCTTAAGGGCTGTGATTGTTCAGCACACTGGCTTTGTGAGCTATGTGTTGCACGTGTTTTGTTTTGGGGTAGCGGTTGCTTGGGTGTCTGCTTTGGAGGTCTTTGCTGCTTAGGCAGATTTTTATTTAGAGCCTCCGAGTATGCTTTTGTGTGTTTGGTTTGCTGTCATGGTAGGTCTATGTGAGACTGGAATTGTAGTGAGTGTGGTTTCCTTCTCCTCCTGACTGGTTACGCCAGTACTGAGTTGAGAGAGCTTAGTCTCCCGCTTGGCTATATGGTTGCATCTCTCACATGTGTTGGAATTTGTTGGGAGGAGGAGAGGGTTGTCTGTGTACATGAGGCAGTTGTAACACTGCCTCAAGATTCCCAGATTCACCAGCTGGACCGGAGAGGAGATTGACAACTGACCTTTGGACATGCTAGAATAGTATTGGGAATTCCTTTATAATTGAAAAAAAGGGCCACACAATTACAAGAGACATGTTTTTTACAGTGGTATGCGGCACATAAACAGTTACAGTGGAGAGAACAAACAAAAAAATATTAATTTTAAAAATAAAGGTAATTAATAGATTTGTGGTATGCAGCTGAAATTTGGAATATAGGTAGAATACATACATAGTACAGTACAGTACATACACTGTAGATTAGCCAGTGTTTGTGAGTAAGATTGAAAACTATTATCAAGTGCTCTAGATTTAGTATGTATATGTTATCCGCTTTCACTAGCCTGGGGAGCAATCGTGGCACTGCCAACTTTGCTTGAGATGTTGCCTGATGAGCTCTTTAAAGGAGGCCTTGGATGATGTGTTTTGAATGCTAGTAGGGACAGAGTTCCATTTTTTAGCCACTGAACTACTATATAGTGCATCTCCAAAGCTATTGTAGCTGTTGGTGACTTCTAGTAGTAGTTTGCTTGATGATCTAAGAGGCCTTTTGGCTGAGTGATGTTGTACTATGTTTTTGAGGGCAGGACACTTATTGGGGAGCAAATAGATAAAATGACAGAGGCAGAGCTGATTGTAGGTTAGGAGATTGGGCAGTTCAAGCCAGTGGAGCTGTCTCAAGGCAGTACGGTGATGAATTCTATATGAACAATTTGCAGCAAAGCGGGCAATTCTGTTATAGCAGGCTTCCGTTTTGCTTAGTTCAGTTTTGTTGAGATTAGTCAGAATGGGAGATGCATAGAGTAGGGTGGATAGAAGTTGGGAGAGAGGAATGGCTGATCTTGTGTTGTTGGTAAGAAATGGTTTGATACAGGAGAGTGACCCCAGTTTGGCATGTACTTTTTAATAGTTAAGTTGAGATGACTATCAAATTTTAGGTGGGAGTCTATGGTTATTTCCAATAGCTTAGCCTGTGCCACTGGAGCAATTGGAGTAGCATTTGTGGAGTAGATAGTGAATTGACTGTTAGTGTTTTTGTTAGAACTGGTTGTAATCATAAGATGAGTTTTCTTTGGATTGAGGATAAGTTGGGCTTTGGTAAGGTAGTTTTCAACGTCAGAGAATGCTAGTTGAGTTGTTTGCAGGAGGGTGGGAATGTTTTGTGCAGCACAGATTAAGGTAGTGTCATCTGCATACTGAATTATAGATGCATGCTGTGTGGAGGTGTGGAGGTCATTTGTGAAGACTGTGACTAGTAGTGGTCCTAAGACAGAACCCTGTGGGACTCCTATAGTTATGGGCAGCTGAGGAGAGAGAGAATTTTCCCATTTCACAGCTTGGTACCTGTCAGTTAAGTAGCTCTGGAATCAGGTAAGAGTGGAATTTGATAGATTATATTGGTTTAGTTTGTTTAGCAGATTTGGTGTGAGACTGTGTCAAATGCTTTGGCCATATCCAAAAAAAGAGTTGACACTTGCAGGCCTTCATTTTGAGACAGTTTACTATGTCTGTGAAGCAGAGGAAGGCTGTAGTGGTACTATGGGCAGGTCTGAAACCATGCTGAGTAGGTGACAGGATGTTGCTGTCTAGGAGATAGTTTAGCATCTGGGTATGGATGCATTTTTCTAGGATTTTGGCCAGGGGGAGAGTAAAGCAATGGGTCTGTAGTTATTAAGTTCAGTGGAGGTCCCACCTTTATGTATGGGTGTAACATAGGATATTTTCCAGAGTTTGGGCACATAGTTTTCAACAATTGATCTGATTATGAGAGTGGAGACTGGGATAGCAATAGCATCTGCTGTGAGTTTCAAGAAATAGCTGGGAAGTAGGTCGGCTGCTGTTGATGAGGCTTTTGGTTTGGAGAGCATGCTTTTGATTGAAGTGGTGTAAACTGTTTTGAGGGTAAAGCTTGTATTAGTGTTATTTGTGTTGGGGGGGATAGTGAGGAAGGAACTCTCCTGTGATACTAAGGATAGAATTGAGTTCACAAAGTGGGAGATGATTTGTGTTTCGATGGGAACTTTAGTGTCAGGGGTGGTTGGTTTGGGGGGTAGCCTTTTGGGTGGATTTTATTAGCTGGTTTACATTTTTCCAAAATTTTTGCAGGTTGGGTTGGTATTTAGTTTGCCATGTTGTGTAGTAGGATTTTTTGTCCAGACTAATGCATTTTTTTGCACGGTTGCGCAGTTCTTGGTACTTAGTTAGGCTTTGTGTTTCTTTGTTTTTTTGATAGTAAAGCCAGGCAGTATCTCTGGACTTGAGGATTTGTTTGGTTTCTTTACTGATCCAGGGGTTTGTAGAGGTTCTAACCTTGATTTTGCACAATGGGGCGACAGTGTCTAGGTGTTGTAAAAATGTTTTGTTGAAATATGCTACAGCCCGGTCAAGTGGGAGGGTTTTTAGGGGGGGGTCCAGTCACAGTTACAGAGTAAAGTGTTGAGGACCTCAGAAGAGAATTCTTTTGTGTTTCTAGTGGATATATAGTTAGTGGTTTTGCATATCCTTGTTCTACTACATATAAAGTATATTATGTTGTGGTCACTTAAGGTGTCTGGGAGACTGCCTGTGTGAGGGTACAATGTGGGGTTGTTAGTTAGGACCCAGTCAAGGATGGATCCCTTTTAGATTTTTTATCACATCTAGTTGGAATTTGGACTAGCTGCTGGTAGCCATGGAGATTTATTAGATTACTTGGTGGTTCTGACATACAGGTGAACCAATCTAGGTTGAAGTCCCCCAGAATAAGGGTTTCTTGTGAGTATGTGGAAGAACACTAGGATAAGAAGTCTTCAAGGCTAGCAGGTGTATTACCAGGTGGAATATAGATCACAATTGTAGTGATGACCTGTTTAGGGTGACGTTGAAGTTGTGAGATAAGTATGTCCCAATTATTAGGGGAGGGGTAGAAGTTTGGTAATTGACGGACAGTTAAGTTGGACTTGTACAGTAAGGCAGTTCCACCCCCTTTACGAAGTGGTCTGTCTTGTCTAATGATATTGTAGCCAGTAGGGAGAACTTCTGAGTTAGCTATGTTTTTACTTAGCCAGGTTTCTGTTAAAGCAACTATGTCTGGGGAGTAGTGTGCTATTGTGGCCTGGAGTTCAGGTATTTTATTTTTGATACTTCTAATATTATATTTAGCATTAAAAGATGGTTGGTTTTGCTGCTGTTGTTGATTTGCCCAGGGATGAAGAAAGTGGGGGTGTTATGTTCTGATATTTGTGTTGGAGCAGTTTGTGTTGGACAGGATGTATTTGGGCCTGGGTTGGGGTGGATATCCACACTTATGGTGAGCCTGGAGTTAAAATGGTTATACAGATGTTGGAGTTTGGTGAGGAGTGTGAGAAAGTATTATTTTTTTTGGAGTAGGAATGAGAGCATATGTGTTTATTTCTGAATTGGTCCGTTATGTAGTTCTTGAATAACTGTGGGCAGATATTATTATAATGTGTGGTGTCTGTATACAAGAGTGCATAATGTAGTGTTGTGCTACTAAGTTTAGGGATATTGCTAGAGTGATAACTTGTGGTGTTGTAAAGAATTATGAGAAGACAGACTAGACTTAGTTGTGTGATAGTCATGGTTATAAAGTTTAAGTTGTTTCTAGGTGGGGGGTCTGAATAGGAATTATAGGGTTGCACTATATGTGGATAGGGAAGTAGTGTGGGTGATGTAAAAAATGCCTAGTGGGAATGAGAGTGATTGGGAGTATTTTGCGTGGAGCAAGTTGGTGTGGTATAATATGATATGACTTGAGGAGCTATGATTGGTGGAAGCGATGTGAGGGTTAGCTGTGGGTGTGGCTGTGATTACTATAAATGTAGAGGTAGTGGGGGTGGGAGGGAATAAGGGGCAGGGCAGGGGAGTAGAGAGAGCCCAAGCATTAGCAAGGGCGAACGGAGCAGGGCAGAGCCAACCAAGACAAGAGAAAAAAGTAAGTATTACTTTACATATCTGAACACTTTAAACAAATTCCTGAGGTCTAATGGCTTACCAGCAAGCAGAATGTAATTGCTGAAGAGCACTTGTGTCCTGGTGGGTGACTAGAAACTTAAAGATGGCTCCATGCTCAGCAGGATTCTAATATAGACTTTGTATTGAGGGAGGGAGATAGCACAAGGGGTGTAAACCAGGTGGAATGCAAAGAAACCAAAGAGGCAATCAGTGGAAATCAGTGAAGGCCTCAGAGGGGGTAAGTAATAATTCAAACTACCTGTAAAGTGAAGGAGAGAAGAGACAGCAAAGTTTATTAAGGTTGGGAGTGTGTCTTCACATTGATTTGCTGATTAGTAACCAGTTTGTGCACAGCTTAGAGTAGGGAGATACATTAGCAATGAGGGGGAATGTATAGAGATGCAAATAAACAGGTGGGGCTCCAAAGGATACAAACTAAAGCAGAAAGCACTGGTTTTCAAAGTGAAAGTAAAACGGCACAGAAAGGTAGGAAGTCTTAACAGGGAAAACAGTTGAGTAGATTAGTTTTTAAAGCTGCAGCAGGTTGATCACTCTGCTTTAATATCCCGTTGTTGTAATCCAGCCCATGAGCAATTACAAGCAGAGCTGTCCAGATAAAAACACTACCGACGGCTTTCTTCAGACAGCAACTGCTTACTACAACTAGTAGTGCTATAATATTCGTTGATTAGACAGAATACATCAAAGTAACTCACACCGCAATACGAATGCAGCTCGACAATTAGGTCAGATTACTTTGAACCAAAGACTGCTCAAACACAAGACTGACGACTGACAAATTCAACTGCACACTAGGCATCATGCATGCTTTTTTTTCCCAGATGTGCAAAACGTGACAGCGCAACAGCGACACACATTATGTCATTTCTTACAAATAAAAGACTGCGGGTATGTAATGCGAGGAGATCATCGTGCTGCTTCCCCATAGTTCCCACTATATTTTCAACACATGCAACATCAGAAAATGAAATGCATATCCCCACACCTCTTGTATACAACAGCAGAAATTAAAATGCCCGCCCCACACCTCTCAATACATGCAACAGTAGAAAACGTAATACCCATTCCCCCACCTCTCAATACATGCAACAGAAAATTAAAATACCCTTCCAGGAACGTCCCCCGATTTTCAAGGATTCCCAGATTTTGGTACAAAGTTTTATGCTGTCCCTTCAGGGCCGGCCTTAGGCATAGGTGAACTAGGCAACCGCCTAGGGCGCCATACAGGCCGGCCTCATAAGGGGCGCAAAAACCGCAAAAAAAAAACCAAAGTTAAAAAGTGAAACTTTCTTCACTCTTTAACATTGCGCCCGATGCCCGTTTCTACATAGTAGCATTGCGCCCTACCCCCACGACTGACGACACGAGCACACAGCAATAGAACGCCCCCCCTCCCTACGTTGTTATTCCATCCCCCCCTTGCGTGATGTATGTATGAGTGGCTGCTGTTGGCATCCAATCAGTGATGCTTTCGTTTTAGTGACATCCCTGGCTACTGCAGCCAATCAACAGTATATAGTGCAGCTCATGCCTGCCTCTCATTCTTTCCTTCGTGACGAGCTAGAGGCGGGCGCATCCATTGGCTGATATTTGCTTCCTGAATGGTGGATAATCGGCAGCCTGGTTTGTTTCACCATGCGGGCTCCCAACTGTGGATCTAATTTTATTTTATTTTGATGACAATTTTCTTCACCACTCACTGCTTATTTTAAGGTATGAAAAAATATGCGCCACATTAGAAAGGGCTGTTTCTTTTCTCCATCTGCATTGATGATGTGAGCATGGTTTCCGTGAAGTGAGAGCAAATAGTTTGCAGCAGAATTCAGAAGCTACGTTCCTAATGGATGTGTGGGAGATTTTGCCCCTCACCTCACTTCTTAGCAGGAGGTTTCACCCACTTAAGTAATATAGCTGTCTCCAGGGTAGGGGCCATGCTCAGAATTGAAAACTGAATTTCTCTCAGTGTTTAATGCTGAACAGACTGGTTTTACATTTGGCAACATTTGGAAATGAGTTAAACAGACAAGACTACTGCTGGGTTTTGCTGCTGTTTAAGCATGTATTTCTGAGTGATATGTTGTGGTTCATGTCAGCTTCTAGGTCAGGTCATCTGTATAATTACAGCAACATGTGTTACGTGCATCAGTACTTTTGCAATCCCTAAATTTGCTTTCTTGTTATGATTATAATAAGCATCAGACTCGTGGATCAAGACTCAACTTCTCAAGTACTTTGATGTCACTGTAATTGCAAAGGCTGAAATTAACGAATAGTGATAGTTATTATGCCTTTTCTTACTTTAACAGAACAGATTATCAATATAATCAGACACCTGTGTGATACAGAAGTGACTGAACCAGCTGAAGCCAGGTTTGAATGTGAGATCTCAGTTCATTCTGTGAAGCCTCCTAAGTGGAGCCTAAATGGAGAACTGCTGCAGGCCTGTAGAGATGTGGAAATTGATCAGGATGGCACTGTTCATAGCCTTATTTTCATAAAGACCCACTGTACAGTTTGGCATTGGAAAGGCAAGTCTACAGCACGCTTCACAGTCAATGGTAAGATGAACATTAAAAGTTTTCTTTAATATGTTTTCATGCATTTGTTTATTTATTTTAGGCTTTGTCTAGAAAGGGGTTGAGAGGTTTGTGGTGATGTACCACCGAGTATATTGAATACAAAGCAGTTATTCTTGTATTGCTACTGGAAACAGAGCAGGCAGGTCAAATACGTTTTTTTTCCTTAAGCTGCGACCGTGCGTGAGTTCTGAAGACCAGTCTGACTGTTGACAAAATTTGCGGATATTGTTTTCCGCATAATTTTAGTAGGGTAGAGTAGAGCAGAGGGGATTACTGGCTGCCCAGGGTACTAACTGGTAGGTGTTATGATCGGTCACTGTTGAAGAGGTACTTGACTGTTCCCTGCAATTCAGAAGTGGGATTACTGGTTGTAGTTATTTAAGCAGCCTCATTGTAATACTGCAGCTTTTAAATTATTTCAAAGACTGAAGTAAGTGTGTGTGTGTGGGGGTGGGGGGGCAGCGCTTGTATTGTCAACTCATCATCTTTTTTTGTCCTCAGCCTTGGAACGTATTTTTTTTTCTCATTAGCTTGGGCTGGGGAGGGGGGACTCTGGTGGTATTATCCTGGACCCAATTGCCCCACATGCAGCACTGTTGCCTGCAGCAGAAATAAGGCTGACACACAAATAAGGAAAGATGCTGAATACAATGTTAAAAAAAGAGATGTTTTCATTGCATAGTTGTCCTGAGACTTGATGGCTACTGAGAGTTGTGAATTATTTTTCTAGTAGTAGGTTATCTGCTTTGTCTGCTCTTATAATCAGGCTTCGAACTGTATTATCAGGTTGATACTTTTTAGTTTTAACCAGTCATATTTCAGGATTTAGAGACCATATTCAAAAGCAATTTATTTTCCCATTGTGTCATGCTACCCAGCTTGAACTAATGTTTGCTTTTCTTCTGTCCTAAATTAATGCTGGTATACTGCTGTAATTTATCATATGGGAAGAGTCTTCTCATTTATGGTAAGCCATTAACCGTGCTATCTTTGTGTCATAGTTTCATAGGTGGTTACTAGATTAATGACCCAAGAACCTTTACAAGCGTAAGAATGTTTATCCTAAGTTAACCCAATTAGCAATACATAGGTGAGTGAAGTTCATTGAGGTATGAGCCTAATGCCTACCTATGTCCATGAAAAAATGGACATGACCCCAGGAGTGAACTTGAGATTACCCATCCATTGATCTAAGTTGTGCTTGAAGAGGGTCAGAGAGGGGCTTTGTTTCACATGAATGGAAAGCTTGTTCCAGAGAATGGGTAGTTTCAGGGGGAGGTATCTCTCTCCAGCATGATTTGTTGATATACGTGCCTAGGTTAATATTCCCAGAGCAAGTGACCCTCATGTGGCTTGATTTGTGAATGTGTAAAATTTCCATCAGGGTCAGGTCAGAGACTACCCTGTAAGCAAGACACAGATCACCATTTAGTAGCCTGTAGGAGACAGAATCCAGTGATAGGGCTTTCAGTCTTTCCACTTATGACATGGTTTTGCATCTGTATGGTGAGGTACATGCAAAAGGCTGCATTATACTGTAATGGTCTGAGGGATGAGTATAATGGAATTATAATGTCCTTGCATCTAGATGCCGAGCTTTTACTTATGAAATGTGTCACATAGGAAAGCCTCACCACTGTAGGTAACATGGTGGTCGAAGTTCAGATTATCAGCCTGAGTACCCGGGTCTCGTACTCTACTCCTGGGGGGGGGGGGGGGTGCTGTCTGTATTGTAAATAGCAGGGATGTTGGCTTTCCCAAAGGGAATAATTGCACATTTTTTTGCATTTAGCTTCAGTCCGTGGCTTTGGCACCAATCATTAGTCTGTGTTAATCCTTTTTGTAGTACCACTGGGGGACTCCATGATTGCACAATCGGTGAACTTGGTCAGATACAGACCATCCATGTTTGCCTAGACTTCTGAGAAATAAATTCTGAACAGTAAAAGGCCCAGCATGGAACCCTGTGGTACGACACTTTTGCTAGATGTGAATTCACCCACTTTGACAGTATGTGTCCTGTTTGTGAGCCATTTGGCTACCCATCAGTGACATAAGGGTTTATTCCCAATTGATTGAGTTTGTCTATAATACCTATATAATACGTGCTCCCCCATGTTTGCGAGCATTATGTCCAGAATATTTGAGCCCCTCTTTGGTGTGCTGACTAGCTGTTTCAGGGCATTTGCATTGGCAAGGTCCAAGAACCATGGAGAAAGCAGATTTGTGGTCATGTATTTTCCCCAGTTGATGGTAGGATAATTAAAATTGCCAGTGAGTATGGTGTTGGGCTACATGGTAAGTGACGCCAGTAGTCCAGGTATGCAGAATCCTTTTCCTTGTTCATTGTGGGGACCTGTAGTTAGTGAAGATGTGGTAGGGGATTTTGCCTATTGTTAATTGGACTTGGAGTAGCTTGAGAGAGTCATAGAGGAAATATGTAAGGAGAAAATACCACTCTGGACACAGAAATAAATATAAAGTTAGCGCTTTCGTTTATAAAATATATAAACTTCTTCAGACAAAGGTATACAGGAAATAAACCATTTAAATAAGCATTCAAGAAGTGACATCATTTCCCATTCAAAGATAAAAGTCACAATAAAAGTTCCATTAAACATCAAAATAAAAGACATGCCTCATTTATTTTGAGGCATGTCTTTTATTTTGATGTTTAATGGGACTTTTATTGTGACTTTTTTCTTTGAATGGGAAATTATGTCACTTCTTGAATGCTTATTTAAATGGTTTATTTCCTGTATACTTTTGTCTGAAGAAGTTTATATATTTTATAAACAGCTAACTTTATATTTATTTCTGTGTCCAGAGTGGTATTTTCTCCTTACATATTTCATTCAGTTTTTGTTTTGCACTCGTTTGTCTAGAGTCATAGAGGAGCCAGGTGCAAGACCATCTGTGGCAAAGCAGTGTGGTCCGTCAACCATGTCCTCCCAGGCTGACAGATATTGACTCCCCTTGCACTGACACCAGAAGTTAAGCCAGTTAAAATCAATAATTTTTTGTTGGTATTGTGGCATCCTCTTTGGTGATGGCAAAATGCAGCTCAAAGATAGGCTCATACCTGCCTGAGACACACAATCTAAGAGCTCAGGCATATCTGTATGCATATAGTTCAGTGAGGTATTATGTCTCAGGTCATGCACACCCACATGGACTATGATGGAGTTATACTGGTACTTGTGATAAGTGCTTGAGTGACTTGACTGATCCTGGCACCTGATAAGCAGCTAACTGTAACCTTGTCCTTATCCAGCCTGGTGAGGGGGACATCCGTGTGCAGGTTATTTACTTGTAACCAAACGACTGACCGGGAGAAGAATATTTGTTATGAAAGGGAAACGTTTGGATAGCGATTTATTTGCAGCTTTTTCTTCAGTGCTGAGAAGAGTTAATTGTGAAGAAACTGTGTGAAGCATTCCTGGCTGGCAACTTGTTTCCTGCCCAGATGTTTAGGGAATGCAGTGCATCAGTTAATGTATCACACCAGTAGTTTGTTCTGTAGCGTTTAATAATTATTCATTCACATTCGATTTATTGTTAAACCACTGTTTTAAGCATGAGGCAGATAGAAGTTTAAACATAGGTTCATAGGTTCATACTAGGCTATCTGCCCTAGGGCATTTATAAGCCTAGCCAGAGTGTGTATGGCTTTCGCCACCCATTTTAAATTAATTTTGCTATGCCCTTTTTCGAGGTTAGTATACTGTGCTTCTAACAGTGACACAGAAGTGATACCCGGGGTAAACCTATGATCTCCCATCCACTCATCAAGATTCCTCTTGAAGAGGGTCAATGAGGGACTCTGCCTAACCTGGACTGGGATTTTATTCCAGAGTGAAGGGAGCCTCTGGGTTATGAATCTGTCCCTCCAGCATGTCCTATTTATTTCAGTGCTGAGGTTCAAGTCCCTCGAGCACGTAGCTCGATGGGATTTGGATTTTCTGAGGTGCAGCATGTCCATTAATTCCGGGTTGGACATGGCTTTATACATCAGGCACAGATCGCCTCTGAGCAGGCAGTATGCCACTGAGTAGAGCTGGAGTTTCTTTAACCAGGCAGCATATGGCATCTGTTTGAGCCCCTTGATCCTCTTGGTGAGGTACTTTTGGGGTCTTTCCAGTTGCTGCAGGTGTCTGGTAAGGTACATCCCAAAAGGGGCATTGTACTCAATTATGGGCCTGATGAGGGATGAGTAAAGAGGCATGATGACCTCCCCTGATCTAGATGTGAATCCCTTCATGATTAGGTGGGCTATATAAAATGTTTTTCTAACCACTTTGGCCATGTAGCTGTCAAATGAGAGATTGCTATCAACTTGGGTCCCCAGGTCCCTAATTACTTCTTCTGTACTTAATGGATTACCACCTATGTGGTAATTTGTGGGCACTTTGTTTTTGCCAAAGGGGATGACTATACACTTTTTGGCGTTTAGCTTGAGGCCATGGCTCTGGCACCAGTTGCCTGTTTCTATGAGGCCCTTTTGGAGGATGCTTGTATCGGCTGGAGAGTCTATTATGGCACCCAGTTTGCAGTCATCTGCGAACTTGGTCAGCTACAGTCCTTCCATGTTGGCCTGTACCTCCGAGAAATATATACCGAACAAGAGAGGTCCCAGGACTGAGCCTTGTGGGACGCCACTTGTAACTGGTTTGGAGTCTGACATGGCTCCATCTATTCTAACCATGTGGGTTCTGTCCTTGAACCAGTTTGCAACCCATCTAGTGACATAGGGGTTTATATTTAAGCTGGTGAGCTTATCTATAATGCCCGAATGGGGTATTGTATCGAAGGCTTTTGTGAGGTTCAGGTAGGCTGTGTGGACCACCTTCCCCTTGTCAATGGCCTTGGTGACTATTTCAAAGAAATCTACCAGGTTTAAGAGGCAGGATCTGCCCTTAACAAAGCTGAACTGTGTAGGATCCATTGTCTGTAGGTCCCCAATATCTTTATTTA
Organism: Protopterus annectens; assembly: GCF_019279795.1. Taxonomy (NCBI): domain Eukaryota; kingdom Metazoa; phylum Chordata; order Ceratodontiformes; family Protopteridae; genus Protopterus; species Protopterus annectens. The sequence goes on from NC_056726.1 coordinate 1,005,193,796, forward strand.
TAAGGTCCATGATGATCCTTTCCATAGCTTTGCAGACCAAGCTAGTGAGACTTATGGGGCGATAGTTTCCAGGATCCGTTGAGGCACCACCTTTGTGAAGAGGGACCACTGTTGCTGTACGCCACTCTTTGGGTACATATCATGTAGTAAGGCTGAGACTGAACAGTAGTTTTAGGTTTGGGTTTAGCTCTTCTTGGAGTTCATGTAGGACGCAGCCCGGGACACCGTCTGGTCCCATTGATGCTGTGCTTCTTGCTTTGGAGAGGGCAGTTCTTACCTGAGCATCTGAGATGTCAGGGGGGCAGCACTCTGCTGGGATAGATATTAGCCCTTTTGGTGGGGAGTTTGCGCTGAACCTGTCAGCTAGGATGTTGGCAATGTCTGTGGGTTTGGTGTATTTTTTGTCATTTTGGACTAATTCTGAACATATCTGGGAATTCCCACCCAGGTTCCTAACATAACTAAAGAAAGCCTTGTGATTATCCTTAGTGTCCTGTACAATTTTTCTCTCGAAGCTGGCCTTAGACGATTTGATGAGTGCCCTTAGTTTTTTGCTAATACTGATCAGAGATGCCTTCCCTTTTTGGGATTTTGCTCTATCATGTAGTAGCTTCCTCCTTCTATTGTATAGTTTGTTTATGGCTGGGGTCCACCAGACAGGACATCTGCCTTTGGAGGATTGGGTCTTGGTTTTATTTGGGATTGCATGATCTATGCATTCCTGAAGGTGTTCATAGAATGCGTTTATAAAGGATTTTGCGGTCTGGGCCGTATATCCACAGGCCCGGGGGCTTTGAAGGATTCCACCTCGGTTTTGAGGAGTGTGAAATTTGCTTTAGAGAAGTTTTTCACTGTGGTTTTCTGGGCATGGGGTGGGGTCGGGATGTGAATATCCAGTGAGATTAGTTTATGGTCTGATCTTACCAGTGAGGGATACACTTCTGGTCTGGAGCATAGAGTCCCCATGTTGGTGATGATCAGGTCCAGTATGTTTTCCCCTCTTGTGGGAGTGGTAACAAGTTGTTCCATAGCATTTGAGTTTATAAATTCTAGGAACTTTTGGGCTAGGGTGTTGGAGCTAGAGTAATGCTCCCAGTCTATGGTTGGGTAGTTGAAGTCTCCCAATATAATGGTGTTTGGAGAGACCTTCATATTTTCCAGTGTTCTCAGGAAGGCCGAGTGGGGTTCATGGGTTTGGGAGGGTGGTCTGTAGCAGGCTATAAACTGGAAGGCAGTTTTACCCACTGTTAGTTGCACATGGATAGTCTCTGATGCTTCGTGCATTGCTACCAACCTGGAGGTGTGGGTATCTTTGACGAATATTGATACTCCCCCTCCTTTTGTGGTTCGGTCCACATTTTGAGGCCGAAAAACATGGTATGAGGTATAACCTGGTAGTGCTGGGGTGCTCTCGAGAGCCTTGAACCAGGTTTCTGTTACTGCACAGATATCGATGTTCTCCATGCTAAGGAGAGTTTCGAGTGCATGCATCTTGAGGTTTAGACTTCTGGCGTTGAGTAGCATTACTCTTAGTTTCTTATCCCTTGTGATACCTATGGAGATGGGTTTGTCTTTTGAGCCTTGCCTAAAAAAGGCACTATGGGGGATAGCAAGAGCCTTTGCCAATATCCGAAAGCCCAGGGGTGACAGGTGCAAGCCGTCCCTAGCGAAGCATCGTGGCTTGTCGAGCATGTCATCCCAGGCTGACAGGCATTGGATCCCCTTTGAATGACACCAATACTTAAGCCAATTGTTGAAATTGATAATCTTGTCTTCATACTGTGGCATCATTCTTGATGAGGGTAAGATGCTGCTCAAGGTCAGGGTCATACCGGCCTGGGCTACATGCTCAGAGAGCTTCTCTATGTCTCTTTTCATGTAGTCTAGGGAGGTACGTCTCAGGTTATTCACACCAGCATGGACAATGACTGAGTCATATTTGTACTTGCCTTGGAGTGACCTGAGTGCTTGTGTTAAGTGGCGGATCCTAGCGCCCGAGAGGCAGCTCACCGTGACCTTCTCCTTGTTCAGCCTGGTGAGTGGGACGTCAGTGTGTCTGATGATAGAGTCACCTATTACAAGTGTCTCAGGTGTGTTGTTTAGCCTTAAGGGCTGTGACTGTTCGGCACACTGGCTTTGTGAGCTATGTGTTGCACGTGTTTTGTTTTGGGGTAGCGGTTGCTTGGGTGTCTGCTTTGGAGGTGTCTGCTGCTTAGGCAGATTTTTATTTAGAGCCTCCAAGTATGTTTTTGTGTGTTTATGTGTTTGGTTTGCTGTTGTGGTAGGTCTATGTGAGACTGGAATTTTAGTGAGTGTGGTTTCCTTCTCCTCCTGACTGGTTAGGCCAGTACTGAGTTGAGAGAGCTTAGCCTCCAGTTTGGCTATATGGTTGCATCTCTCACATGTGTTGGAATTTGTTGGGAGGAGGAGAGGGTTGTCTGTGTACATGAGGCAGTTGTAACATTGCCTCAAGATTCCCAGATTCACCAGCTGGACTGGAGAGGAGATTGTCAACTGACCTTTGGACATGCTAGAATAGTATTGGGAATTTCTTTATAATTGAAAAAAATGGCCAATGGGGAGCAAGGTACTCCAGGGGGAGTTTGTGAGGGTGTAGTGCTTTTAATGTTTTAGTGCTGATTTATATAATTGCTTTAGTGAGCAAGTGCCAGATAACTTAAATGCAAAAATGACAAACAGTAACTTTCTTTCAAGTGACACAAGGAAATAAGTACAGTAAGCAATGGAGATATCACTAGGGATCCACATTTCACACATATGTTTTTTAAAAATGTTTTAAATGTTAGCATTTATATTTTTAACTTGGATGTGTATTATTGTTGTATAGCAAGTAGTATAAAGGCTAAGTGGCCAAGATCACACTTTTGACTGGTCTGTGACAAGGAAGTTGGGGTTTAGTGGAGAGAGTGAATTCTTTGGACTGCTGAGCTGGGCTGGGGAACCTAAGGCATGTGAAATAAGTGGGCCAGAGTGACATATTTTCTAGGGGGCATAACAGTGTTATGAAAAAGAGATCACTAAAAGTATGAATGCATTCCCTTCCTCTTCCTTACAGTTTTCTAGAGGAGGAATCTTGTAATATAGTGATTCATTTCTGTTACATGCTGCGGAAAATAAGTTTAGCTAGTACAGTCATGAGTTAACGGGTTACATGAGACTTAGCTTGGATTCTGCTGTCACTGGTATATCATTTTATATATTTGTTATGTAGAATGTGTATGCAAAAAGTGTGGTTCAAATATTTATCAGGTATGGTAGTTCTATTTTTGAGGCAGAAAGGACTGTAGAAGAATTTCAAGCGGCAGTATTTAAAACAGTGAATTGTGCTCTAAAGCAGACTGTTTAAAAACTTTCCACTTTTCGTGTAGCACATACTATTTTGTTACTACTTTATTTATTTTGACTAGTAACTGAAAATGTTAAACTGATGTGTATCTGTTTTTTTTTTCCATTATAAATATGAGTGCATAATATAACAGTTCTAGGTAAAATATACAATTTGGAATTAAAATGCATGTTGACCCCAATCTTCCTGCTCACGTTTCAGGTCTGTTTTAATCAGCGGTAATTGTATGCTGAATGTATGACCAAACTAAGGGCACTGCAATGTTTGATTTAGTTTTATGTGCTTTAATACAAAACTTATGCCTTTTACCTGATACCTCAAGTCACTGCCAAAGTAGTTGGTATCTTTTATTCTCAATTTTAGAAATGCTTTGTTGGTCTGCAAAAGATGCATGCAGTTGGATGGATCTTTTAGTAGCGTTTGACTGAGTTAGCCATACAGTCTTGTATCACACTTGAAACTGGTACTTGCACTTGCTAAATGAAGTGAGACTTAATGAAAAGTGTGTTCTAATTTCTGTACGCTATGATTTTGATTCCAGAGTATGGATTTACTGAATTTTCACGTTGTAATTCAGAATACAAAGCAGTCCATCATATAGATGGATGTATAGGTACTGCAGTTTGCTTTCACTTCATCCCCATTTCCTTTCAATGGTTAATCCTTTTCAGTGTTTCCTACACTGCTTGGGCACCAGAGGTGTATCTAGGGGTGATTTTTGTTTTTAAACCTTTGTTTACACATGGTCCGACTTGGAATGAGACCAACTTTCAGTTGCCTGGGGAGAAATGCTCCAGATGCATGTCTTTGACATATAGCTAGAGATAGAGAGGCATTGAGATTCATGTTGGTGTTCTTTTGGGTGCATTCACTGTCAGTATTATGGAACTCTGTATTGCAAGCAGTTATCATATATTCTTTTTAAATGCACCTTGCAAAAAAGTTAATACAGTCTTTCATGACTGTAGAGAAACTCTACACTAGCAACAGATCAAGCAGGTTTATTAAGGAGCATTCAGCCTTCAACTGCAGTCTTAAGGTGTCACAGTATGACTGTTTTTTTAATGCATTTAAACATTGAAAGAACTGAGTGGGGGTTGTGGGAGTGGCCAATATGTGGGTGTAGCTCAAATAGGGGTGTGGCTTGAATATGGTGTGGGTGGGGCTTAAGGGGCGCCAGAGCAGTACTTCGTCTAGAGCGCCATTTCATCTGTCCCTTCTGATAGAAAGGGCAGTATATGATATTCAATGGTTTGCGAGATCATTCTCTTACATCAAATGTTCACGTTAACACGACTAATATTTTTGTATCTTACTTTTCTCCGATTTAAATGTCATGGCATTCATGTAACACGTAAGAACTGTAAAAGGCACTTACCTCCAAGAAGTAGAGAAAACAATGCTACCTGAGATCCAAACATATTTACTGTGTATTCACAAAGTTTTCCGAACATATCGACTATGGCTTTACAACATCTTATCCACTGTTGCCCTCACGCCAAACTTTCACAAAGTAAAGATACACCCATACAGACCTGTCACCTGACCTATAAGTTTGCCTTGACCACAAGGGCGGAGACAAACCGTGGAAAGGCATACATGAAAGCCTGAAGGACGAAGGGGTGGATAATCTCCGATCCCAGTGTACTCCTGCTGTGCTGATGCAATCCAATAGCAAGAATTTCACACCTTATCAGCCCCCTGATTTAGTCGTTTACAGTACAGTGTAGTAACATGCTGAATAGCACCTCTTGCCCTAATCTTAGCGCAGTAGTTTTAGGGCTACCGCCCGTCCCTCTTTAGGTAGTTGTGTCATGCAGAAAAAAAAACATAAAAAATAGCAAATGTCCTGATATTTTAACGACGAAAAATATTTAAATTGGCTTTGTATTAGAACACTACCCCAGCGGATGTGCAGCTGCAAGAGCAGCCCAAACCTCTTATGTGAAAAACATGTTAAATAGTACAAGTATCTCAAACGCTACATTAAGCTTTTATTTTGGCAAAAAAGTAAGTTAAGTCCTTTGCACTGACTGTGGGTAAGTTTAGTCCTGCAAAATTTTCTTAAAAAAAAAAACGCCCATCCAACCCTGTGTTGATGAGTAATATTGTCTAGTTGTAGTTTACCATTTTCCACAGTGTAGTAGTGCGATATCGGAGTTGGCATATTTAATTTGCGGGGGTGGGGGCGCAGCCCTCCCCATGGGGGCTGCAGGGTAGCTTGCCTCAATGCAAAAGCAAAGAAAAAAAAATGCTTGTAATTATTCCACAACTATAATCAGGACTAATGTATGCATGATCAACAATCAATACATGCATGATATCACACTAAAATATGCAAGGCTGTCAATCATGAGACTTTTCCATGCCACAACACGCCCATGTCAATACCCGTCATGTACAGCAGCAAGGCCCGCCCACCACAAATAATGAATGACTTTTCATTGAGAAGGTTTCACCGGCCCCACCAACCGGGTGACATGTGCGAATAATAACTGAATTTTCATTGAAAGGTTTTCACCGGCCTCATGAATATTCATCCGGTATTTGGCTGGCACTCACCTATTAGAAGACATGAAGGAGTTATGTTCCTAGCTATCAACCCAGTGACAGATCTCGGTTTATTTAGTCTCCAACATCTTAGTCTCCTCTATACTTTTTTTGCTTGCGCAAAATGATTTTGAAACACGTCTATTCCTTTTTTTTTGTTCTAATCTCGGGTGCGGATGATACCTATGGAGGTCGGTTTGTCTTTTGAACCTTGCCTAAAAAGGCACTATGGGGGTGGCAAGAGCCTCTGCCAATATCCGATAGCCCAGGGGTGACAGGTGCAAGCCATCCCTAGCGAAGCATCGTGACTTGTCGAGCATGTCATCCCAGGCTGACAGGCATTGGATCCCCTTTGAATGACACCAATACTTAAGCCAATTGTTGAAATTGATCATCTTGTCTTCATATTGTGGCATCATTCTTGGTGAGGGTAAGATGCTACTCAAGGTCAGGGTCATAGTGGCCTGGGCTACATGCTCAGAGAGCTCCTCTATGTCTCTTTTCATGTAGTCCAGGGAGGTATGTCTCAGGTCATTCACACCAGCATGGACAATGACTGAGTCATATTTGTACTTGCCTTGGAGTGACCTGAGTGCTTGTGTTATGTGGCAGATCCTAGCACCCAACAGGCAGCTCACTCTGACCTTCTCCTTGTTCAGCCTGGTGAGCAGGACATCAGTGTGCCTGACGATAGAGTCACCTATTACAAGTGTATCAGGTGTGTTGTTTAGCCTTAAGGGCTGTGACTGTTCGGCACACTGGCTTTGTGCGCTATGTGCTGCACGTATTTTGTTTTGGGGTAGCAGTTGCTTGGGTGTCTGCTTTGGAGGTCTCTGCTGCTTAGGCAGATTTTTATTTAGAGCCTCCGAGTATGTTTTTGTGTGTTTATGTGTTTGGTTTGTTGTCGAGGTAGGTCTATGTGAGACTGGAATTGTAGTGAGTGTGGTTTCCTTCTCCTCCTGACTGGATGCGCCAGTACTGAGTCGAGAGAGCTTAGCCTCCAGTTTGGTTATATGGTTGCATCTCTCACATGAGTTGGAATTTGTTGGGAGGAGGATAGGGTTGTCTGTGTACATGAGGCAGTTGTAACATTGCCTCAAGATTCCCAGATTCACCAGCTGGACCGGAGAGGAGATTGACAACTGACCTTTGGACATGCTAGTATAGTATTGGGAATTCCTTTATAATTGAAAAAAAGGGGCCAATGGGGAACAAGGTACTCAAGGGGAGTTTGTGAGGGTGTAGTGCTTTTCATTTTTTAGTGCTGACTTATATAATTGCTTTAGTGAGCAAGTGCCAGGCTTTAGAGTAGGAATAGGGTGTTTATTATGAGAACTAGATCAGTTCTAAGGGAAAAAGTGAAGAGCAGACTTTGTGGAGCCGAGAATGGTTTAATCCCAATTAAGCGGCATTGCCCGATGCTGCGCTATGCGTAAAATCGCGCAAAGCCGCACTAAAGTGGATTTTATACTGGGGGACTTGAAAGAGCTAGAAATTGGCCCAAAACGGCCAATAGACTATCAGATTCTTGTGCTGGGAACACTCCTCCAGGGATAGATAGGCTGCTCTAAGCTCCCCACTGCCACTGGTGAACAAAGAAGCCTCCCTTTATCCAAGAAAGGAAATGGGCAACACAGGAACTTTCCAAAAGTCCAGAATACAGCAAAGCCTGTATTTGGACTACTCTAGGTCAGGAAAGACGGGAAGCAAGGATATTTTTTTCTTTTTTTCTTGTTTGCAACAAACAGCAGGAAAATGCAATAAATATGTAACACAGGCTAGAACACTTGAGTGTATAGCCTCAACAGGTAAATGCAACAAACAGGGCAAACTTTAAAAGTGCAGGTGCAAAAACAACTTTAAACAGTTTAAAACAGTTCAAGAAGCAGAAATACTTGCAGTTTAGCTAGATCGGACAGTCACCCAGGTAGTAGCAGCAAAAAAAAAACACTTTTATCAGGTTAGCAGTTGCTCTTTTAGCCTCTCTGCTGCTAGCACCACTCTGCAGGACTACAAAGAGCTTGGCTGAGTAGTAACAAGCACAAAATCCGCGCCAAAGTGGGTTTTATAAAGGGGGACTTGAAAGAGCTAGAAATTGGCCCAAAATGGCAATTGACTACAAGATTCTTGTGCTGGGAAAACTCCTCCAGGGATAGATATGCTGCTCTAAGCTCCCCACTGCCACTGGTGAACAAAGAAGCCTCCCTTTATCCAAGAAAGGAAATGGGCAACACAGGAACTTTCCAAAAGTCCAGAATACAGCAAAGCCTGTATATGGACTACTCTAGGTCAGGAAAGACGGGAAACAACGATAATATATATTTTTTCTTTTTTGCAACAAACAGCAGGAATATGCAATAAATATGTAACACAGGCTAGCACACTTGAGTGTGTAGACTCAACAGGTAAATGCAACAAACAGGGCAAACTTTAAAAGTGCAGGTGCAAAAACAACTTTAAACAGTTTAAAACAGTTCAAGAAGTAGAAATACTTGCAGTTTAGCTAGATCGGACAGTCGCCCAGGTAGTAGCAGCAAAAAAAAAACACTTTTATCAGGTTAGCAGTCGCTCTTTTAGCCTCTCTGCTGCTAGCACCACTCTGCAGGACCACGAGGAGCTTGGCTGAGTAGTAACAAGCGCAAAAACCGTGCCAAAGTGGGTTTTATACAGGGGGACTTGAAGGAGCTAGAAATTGGCCCAAAACAGCCAATAGACTATCAGATTCTTGTGCTAGGAACACTCCTCCAGGGATAGATAGGCTGCTCTAAGCTCCCCACTGCCACTACTGGTGAACAAAGAAGCCTCCCTTTATCCAAGAATGGAAATGGGCAACACAGGAACTTTCCAAAAGTCCAGAATACAGCAAAGCCTGTATTTGGACTACTCTAGGTCAGGAAAGACAGGAAATAAGGATCTTTTTTTTTTCTTTTTTGCAACAAACAGCAGGAAAATGCAATAAATATGTAACACAGGCTAGTGCACTTGAGTATGTAGCCTCAAAAGGTAAATGCAACAAATAGGGCAAACTTTAAAAGTGCAGGTGCAAAAACAACTTTAAACAGTTTAAAACAGTTCAAGAAGTAGAAATACTTGCAGTTTAGCTAGATCGGACAGTCGCCCAGGTAGTAGCAGCAAAAAAACCCACTTTCATCAGGTTAGCAGTCACTCTTTTAGCCTCTCTGCTGCTAGCACCACTCTGCAGGACCACGAGGAGCTTGGCTGAGTAGTAACAAGTGCAGAAAATGCACAAAAGCGGGTTTTATACAGGGGGACTTGAAAGAGCTAGAAATTGGCCCAAAACGGCCAATAGACTACCAGATTCTTGTGCTGGGAACACTCCTCCAGGGATAGATAGGCTGCTCTAAGCTCCCCACTGCCACTGGTGAGCAAAGAAGCCTCCCTTTATCCAAGAAAGGAAATGGGCAACACAGGAACTTTCCAAAAGTCCAGAGTACAGCAAAGCCTGTATTTGGACTACTCTAGGTCAGGAAAAATGGGAAACAAGGATAATTTTTTTTTCTTTTTTGCAACAGACAGCAGGAAAATGCAATAAATATGTAACAAAGGCTAGCACACTTGAGTGTGTAGCCTCAACAGGTAAATGCAACAAACAGGACAAACTTTAAAAGTGCAGGTGCAAAAGCAACTTTAAACAGTTTAAAACAGTTCAAGAAGCAGAAATACTTGCAGTTTAGCTAGATCGGATAGTTGTCCAGGTAGTAGCAGGAAAAAAACACTTTTATCAGGTTAGCAGTCACTCTTTTGACCTCTCTGCTGCTAGCACCACTCTGCAGGACCACGAGGAGCTTGGCTGAGTAGTAACAAGCGCAAAAATCATGCCAAAGCGGGTTTTATACAGGGGGACTTGAAAGAGCTAGAAATTGGCCCAAAACAGCCAATAGACTACCAAATTCTTGTGCTGGGAACACTCCTCTAGGGATAGATAGGCTGCTCTAAGCTCCCCACTGCCACTGATGAACAAAGAAGCTTCCCTTTATCCAAGAAAGGAAATGGGCAACACAGGAACTTTCCTAAAGTCCAGAATACAGCAAAGCCTGTATTTGGACTACTCTAGGTCAGGAAAGGCGGGAAACAAGGATCTTTTTTTTTTTTCTTTTTTGCAACAAACAGCAGGAAAATGCAATAAATATGTAACACAAGTTAGCGCACTTGAGTGTGTAGCCTCAACAGGTAAATGCAACAAACAGGACAAACTTTAAATTACAAGTGCAAAAGCTCGCTAAGGCTGGCTTTAAAGAAGGGGGTTAGAAAGAGATAGGAAATGGCCCAAAACGGCCAATAAGCTATAGGTCACTGGGCTGGAACCACTCCTCAAGGGACAGATAGGCTGCTCAGAGCTCCCCACTCTTACTGGTGAACAAAGAAGCTTCCTCATATCCAAATAAGGATATGGGCAACACAGGAACTATGACACAGCCCAGAGATCAGCAATACCTATAGACTGGACTATTCTAGTTCAGTAAAGGCGGGAAGCAAGGATTTTTTTTTTTTTTTTTACAAAGTAGCAGAAATTAGGTACAGAAACACAGTAAATGCTTTAAATTTGCTAGCACACTTGAGTGTGTAGCCTACCAGTTAAACTAAGCAAAAACAAACTTTAAAAGTGCAAAAAACTCAGAAATACAGGCAGGAATGCAATAAAACAACTTTGCAGAGCTTATTTAGTTAAAGAAACAGAGAAGTCTATATATACAGAAAAGCAGCTAAACACACAAACACTTCAGATGCAGTGCAACCTAGAGCACTTGAGTTGTAGCAATATTAAGGCAATTACAGTTATAATAAATATACTCTATATTTCCAAAATGTTTGAGAAGCACAGTCAGAACACAAGGAGGTTCAGGCAAAAAAAAAGTTTTTTTTTTCTTTTTTCCCTTTTTTTTGAGAGGGAAAAAGGAGAAACAGAAAGCCTTGTCAAATGTTCTCTCTGTATTAGATAGAATGAACTAATGACACTAGACTGGGAGGAGTGTCACAGAACAGATTTACAGTAGGGGCGGGCAACTGCAAAGCCACCAAGTAACCAACTGGGAGGGTGGGAACAAAATAGCCTACAGACAGTAAGCACTACAGAAAGCCACAAATGAAAGTTTTTAAACAGATAAAGATTTGTAAAGATACAGAATGCTTTTAACTGCAGACAAATCAGTTACTTGTGCATATTAGTTAATAACAATAAAATACACTCGAAGACTAAAAAGCAGACAATAAAAGTGCTATATATTAATTGTTAGAAACAATAATCTGTATAAATAATCGAAAAAAAACAGGATACTTATATATCTCAGCTAACTGTTGTGGTCAACAACTCTCATCCACTCTGCTCAGTGTGTATAGACAGAAACCCTCCTATCTGTAAGCCATGCGGCTATCCATCTTATCAACAGTACATCAATACCTAGTTGTACTAATTTATTGATCAGTGTTTTGTGCATGACCCTGTCAAATGCTGAAGTTAACTCTATATAAATCACATCACAGCACAATTTTTCATCCATAGCTGTTATTATATTGTTATTGAACATCATGTTACAGGTGGTAATAGATCTGTTTTCAACATATGCATGCTGTTACATGGTTTCAAGTCCCAACCTATCCAGTTCTGACAATAACTTATCCAGTATTACCTTCTCCATTATTTTTCCACAACATGAAAGTAGACTTAAGGGTCTATATGATTCTGGGTTTGTCCTACTCCCCTTTCCCTGAAAGACAGGTTTAGTAAGTGCATGTCTCCAATCTTGAGGAATCTCCCCATATATGACCTAGTGAGTAATAGATGCAATGGCAGTGTAGGTTCTTGCTTAAGTGTTCTCAGGTCATTATTACTTATTCCGTCTCCTCCCTGAGCTTTGTTTGGATCCAGTTTGCACAGTTCTTTTTCAATATAATCTAATTTGATTCCATTATCTGGAGTTACCTGGATGTCACTTGGATAACTTACCAACCCTTTTGTGGAGCCAAACTGTTTTGCATAAGATTTTGTAAATATATCTATAATCTGTTGTGTGTGAGAATAAATTTTAGAATCTGCACACAGTTTATCAATTTGTGTATCTTTACTCCTTCCACATCTTATGCATCTATAAAACGGTTTCCTATTATGCTCAATATCTTTATATCAATTTTCTTCAAAATTTTCTTGAGCTTGTCTAACATTATGCTTAATCTGTCTGGCCAGCTCGTTTATTTCAAGTTTTCAAAGTTGTAGTTCAACCTCTCTTCCATTTATTATATGTTTTTGTCTCTCACCTTAATCAGGTATCTTGTTCTTATGGAAATATACCCTCCTGATGTTGCGTGCCTAGATCCTGATGTTAAACATTTTTTTGACTTTTTGCACAAAAACAATTTCTCTTTCAAAACTATCCACATTCCATCAGCAGTTTTTCCACTGAACACCTCACTCCAGTTAGTTTTATATAGTAACTGTTTTGCTGCCCTATAATCTGTAATTAACCTTCTGTGAATTGGCTTAGATTTCAGTTTGGCAGAATTATCTAGCAACAAATTAACCTTTATGACCCCATGATCACTGCACATCAATGGTGGTAAAACTTGACATTACAGTAATTTCTTTGGGAACACAAACGATATAGTACAGTTGTGTACACTTACCATAAATGTAGACGTTCGAGTGTATTTACTGTTGCAGTCATTACATTTGGGAGTAATCTGCTGGCAGGTTGCCCTCAGTGGGCCTGAATATCAAAGTCTTGGGTCCTGCGTCAGTTGCTGTCTCCTCTTGCATGACGTCAGATCATCAGGGGTATAAAACATGCAGCCAACACCATTTTATTCAGTTTTTCTTGCCCCAGATATCAGGTGCCCCC